>NC_142173.1:22249917-22359337 GCF_029865625.1 Vigna umbellata | reverse complement strand
TAAACAAATCTTTTCTAGGGTTTTGTTTTCTTGTGCATGCAGGAGGCAATTCGAACTAGAAGTAAGAAAACAACAGAACCACTACTTGAAGGGCTAGACGAGAGTAGAAGGGGGAGAAGAATCAGAACGTCCAGAGAACTTTTCCCTTCTCCTGAAACTCTCCTACAATCATCACCACAAGGTTCTGTTCATAGCACAGGGAGTATGGAGAACAATAATAATGCTAGAAGAACTCTTGCAGATTACACTAATCTTGCTGGACCTCAGCACTTCAATAGCATAGCTCGACCTAGAGTCAATGCAGTCAACATGGAGGTCAAACCAGCATTAATTCAACTGGTTAAGAGTAATCAATTTAATGGGTTATCACATGAAAGCCCATATGAGCACCTTACAACATTTAATGAGATCTGTAACACGGTCAAGATTAATGGGGTGCAATGCTAAGCTTTGGTTGAACTCTTTTCCAGAAGAAAGTTTCACGGAGTGGGAAGCAGTGGTTGCAAAGTTTTTGAATAAATACTTCCCACAATCTAAAGTGACTAAGGGAAAGCAAGAGATATCTTCATTCAAGCAGGGCATGGAAGAATCACTTGGACATGCATGGGATAGGTATAAAAGCTTGTTACGTAAAACTCCCACGCATGGCTTTGAAGATCAAGAAGTAGTCCTAACTTTCCTTGGAGGGCTTGGTTCACAAACCAAGATGATGCTAGATGCCTCAGCTGGAGGCAATATCAAATGGAAGACTCCAGAGGAAGCAACTGAAATCATTGAAAATATGGCTACAAGTGATAATGAGCTGCACAATGAAAGAGGAGCTCCTATGCCACAGAAAGGGGTTCTACAATTACAAACGCATGATGCTCTGCTAGCACAGAATAAAATTCTAACTCAACAGCTAGAGACTCTGAAAAACTTTGGCTCAATTACCTAAAGAGTTGAAGTCTGCTGCCCAGATACAAACCCAGTTGTGCGAACTATGTGGAGGTGATCACATAAATGGCCAGTGTGCTTTTCCAGTGGAGGCCGTGGAGGATGTTAACTTCATGGCTAATCAGTTTCCATACCGTCAAGGGAATTATAATCAGGGTTGGAAACCACATCCAAGCATTGGCCAAGGACAAACTGGGCAGGCTAATCAGTATAATAAGCAGCAGCAGCAACCAACCTTGTGGCAACAATTATCTATGCTTAATGACAGATCAACAAGTTGGAAGAAACTCTTCAGCAATTCATCCAGAAAACTGAATCTTCTCAAAAGAGCACTGAAGCTGCTATAAAGAATTGGAGATTCAGATGGGTCAGATCACCAAGCAATTGGAAGAAAGACCCAACAGAAACTTTGGGGCTAATACTGAGGTTAACCCCAGAGAAGAGTGCAAAGTGGTCAAGAGTGTAAATGAAGAGATCATTGAGTTGGAAGAAGATGAAACAGAAGAGAGAAGAGAAGAAGAAAGAAAGGACACTTTTCCTTTTCTAACAAATCAGGAGAAACCAATGGATTTCACAGATTTATTCAAAATGGTTGATAATGAAGCTCCTTGGGAACAAATTCTACAGAAAATAGCAGTTTACACCAAATCAGATGAAGGAACCTCTACAAAAAGAAGACGTAGAGAGGATGAGGAAGAAAAGTGTATAACTGTTAAGAAAGAATCATTCCCACCAAAAGCAGCAGATCCAGGCAGTTTTTCTATCCCTTGCATTATAGGGAAGAAAAAGGTAAAGAAAGCTCTCCTTGATTTAGGCTCAAGTGTTAACTTGATGCCTTATTCTCTATTGGAGCAAATTGGCCATGTTGAAATAAAACCTGTAAAGGTTAATCTTGTAATGGCTGATGGATCTTCAAAGGAGCCATGTGGGATTGCAGAAGACATTGTAGTTTGTGTTGGCAAACTTCAGTTCTTGGCAGACTTTGTGGTGATGAAGATGGAAACCGAGAAGATACCTTTTATACTTGGAAGACCGTTTATGAAAACGGCCAGGGCTATCATAGATGTGAATGAAGGTATAGTGGTTCTCCAAGACAGAGAGGAGAGAGTGGTGGTGGATGTCTTCAAAGATGAAACACAAGCAAAGGAGGAAGAAGCCAGTTATAAAGCTGCATTTCGAGATGCACCCATAACTAGAGGTAAAAATAAAAATCTTGAGGTTTCTGATAACCATTGTTTGTATTTTCAGGCACCCAAGGTAGAAGAGATTGGAAAAGGAGAAGAAGTTCCTAGAGACTGGAAAAAATTAAACTCCAACTTGGCATACCTGTAAGACTCAAGAACAAGTTGTGGGTTATAAAAGGCTTTAAAGAGAAGGAGATGATAGAGATAGAGTCTCCATATTCTAGAGAGTCCAAAACAGTCCAAAGGAAGCAGTTGAAAGGTTGGTGGAAGGACTACATCAATTATAAAGAAGATGGAACGTGAGCTTTAACAGGGTCAAGCTAGTGACGTTAAAGAAGCGCTTGCTGGGAGGCAACCCAGTAGATTTACAAACTTTTGATTTGGTTTTATAATTTGTAATTTGTGAACATTATTCTGGACATTATTTTGTTGGATTTAGCATCTACTGAAGGATGCTAGGTGGTTAAGTATCTACTGAAGGATACTAAGTTTGTAACACCTACTGATGGGTGTTGGTGAGAAGATTTTGCACCTACTGATGGGTGCTGGTAAGTTTGAAACACCTACTGATGGGTGTTGGTGGATTTTGGGTCAGGCTCGTGACGTTAAACAAGCGCTACCTGGGAGGCAACCCAGTTGATAGATTGTTTTCTGTTTGTTTATTTTAGTTAGGGTTTGCATAAGCATTTTTAACATTGAATTGCAGGGAACCAGTGAGGGGTATGTCTAGGAGGCACGTAGGTAAAGAAAAGAAGGAGAAGAGCACATCACGCAAGTGCCGCTGAGCGGTATTTTACCGCTGAGCGGTACTCTCGCAGAATGGGCTTTAGTTCCCCTTAGCGGGACCCGAGCCCATTAGGGTATTTTTATACCCTAAGCTGCGCATAAGCTTCTATTTTCAGGCTCTTCTCTGCACACACACTCCCACATACCTTTTCCAAGGTTCTCCACATCTTTTCCCTATTCCCTCTTAAGAAAATCTCCCTTTCACTCACTTTCTCACTAGTTTTCCATCTAAGTTTGGGGTTGGGAGAGAGCATCATTGAAGGGGATGATTTCTTCATTGTGGTTTACTAATGCTTAACAATGTATCTGTTGGTTTTGTGAATTATGTTTGATGCAGGGATGGCCTCCTCATCGGGCAAAAAGAATCAAGACTATAAGATCCAAGAAGAAGGAAGATACAGAGGACAGCTCAGACTGATGAGGAGCTCAGATAGCATTTACTGATGAATGCTATCATATGCTTATGCTTTTGTGGTTTAAGTTTTCTGAACTTATTTGTTTTTGTTTTTAGATTAGGGTTTGATGTACTCTATTGAAACCTGGTTTTTATGATGGTTTGCTATTAACTGTGATTGTGTGATAAGTAATGCTTGATGATGCTTATTGATTGATTGATGTTGAGATGATGTGCACATTAAAATGCTTATACAGGTGATTCACAAGCTTTGTGAACAAATGCATATCATGATTGTGATTGTGAAATTAAGCAGGATGTGCATGTCAAATGTGAATGAGCTTATATGTGAGGTTTTGAGCTCCAGAGTTGTTATTGTTGAATGTTACTTTGAAAGCATGAATGACTTTGCCCAGGTTTTCTATGATTGAATCAATTGCTTGTTTTGCATCATATGATCAAAGGTGTTTTTGAAACCCTTTTTATTGGCCAAATTCATAAAGTTAGCCTTCTAAAAGAGAACACGTTGTGTTCTATCCTTTGAACCCTTAGCCTTAAATATACACTGAACACCCTTGATTGAAAATCTTTACCTTGAGTTAAGTAGAAGATCTTGTGTGGTATTGTTAAATGTTCAAGTTTGGGGTTATTGGGGAAACATGAAAAAGGAAAAAGCATTGAGCTAACAGCTAAAAAGTAAGAATATGCAAAGAAAAGAAAAGAAAAAGAAGCAAAGCTCAATGCAAATGCAAAAGCAAAGGCAAAAGAAAGTTGGGAATGAATAAGAAGATTGTGTTGTTATGATTCTCTTAACTCAAGGATTTTGTGATCCAGAAAAACCAATTTTCTTGTTAGCCCAGCCACATTATAAGCCATTGAAAAGTCCTTGTGATGATGCATGCTTGTGAATGTATTTGATTGTGGTTAAATGAAAGGCAAAGTTGATTCATGTGACATTGTGATAGTGGAGTGAATGAGTGAAACACTTTACCTCTTATACACTTGTGTGTTGAGTGAAACACTTTACCTAGTGAGGAAATATTCCATAAGCACATGAACATCCATGCTTAATTGATTGATCATTCATGAAAAATAGCATTTGTTGGAATTTAAATGACTTTGTGAACACTAAAGCATGTGCACATCTTGATTGAACTCTTGGTCTTAAGTTTGAGTGAAGTTATTACTTATCTTGAAAAGAGGATTTTGAATGAGTGAACCATCATATGAATTGGTTGGAGATGGAGTTACATTTTATTTGCTTGAGGACAAGCAAAGTTCTAAGTTTGGGGTTGTGATAACAGTTGAAAAACTGTTATTTTCATGCTTAAAGTTGATACTAAAAGCAACCTTTAGACTTAGAAACTAGCTTGAAATCATGCCTTTTGTTTATATTTTCAGAAATAAGAGAGCTGGACAGGTTTATGCTTGATTTAAGTGTTCTTGTGCAGGTTTTGAGGTGAATTTGGTGAAAGAAGTGAAGAATAAGAGAGAGGACATTAGAAAAGACAAGAAAGAGTGCAAAAAGGAGAAGTCGAAGGCACCGCTCAGCGGCAAACTACCGCTGAGCGGCACTCAAGAGGTGACGTTGGAACCGCTGAGGGGCAAAATGGCCGCTGAGGGGAAGAAAGAAGACGCGCAATCACCGCTGAGCGGTAAATACCGCTGAGCGGCACTTTTTGGGCTTGGACTTTTGTAATCTTTTGTAACTCTAGATTAGTATATAAGGGCTTGCACGTCCTATAGTTAGGCATCTTTGGCAGAAACGAGGCAAACACTCTCTCTTTCACCCCTTTGAAGGAGGATCTTGGATGCTCAGGCTACCTCTTCACCTTTATTGGGTTTATTCTTTCATACTTTCATTGTAATTCATCTAGGTTCACCATGAATATGGTGAACTAAACCTTGTATGTTTGTTGGGGAGTCAAAGTAATCTCTTGAAGCTCTCATATATGGATTTGTTGAGTACATCTTTGAATTAAGACATATGCTTTCTTTCATCATTAGTTAGGGTTTTTCCTCTTTGCTCAATGCTTGCATTGTTTAACTCATTCTAATGCATGATTATTGGTTTTGTTGATACGGACACGTACGGGGAAATCTAGATCCGGGGAATTTCTCCCAATATTATACTGACAATATTATATTGGTTGCCTTTAAGCTCCTGCACTCATGAACTAATCATTAGGAATGCTAGGAATTGTATGAACTATTTGATTAGGGAGAAGCCATCTAGAATGGTACATTAGAGAGTGGCATTAACAATGATGATTTGAATGTTGAATTCCTAAAATATATGAGAGTGGATGAGATGAAATTGACCCCCAACAACATATTCATTCATATATTTCCTTGAAAGTGTTTATCTTTTGTCTTTGTCATTGATCAATTCATGCATACATATTTAATTTTCGTCTTTGCATATTAAACTTCAATTATTGTGTTCTTAAGTCTTAGCTAATCAACAAATCACATAACTAAACTAGGCCGTGAGTCCTTTGGGAGAACGATACTTGGTCTTACCAAGTTTATTACTTGAAACGATTCGGTCATACTTGCCGATTGTAAAACAAGTTTGTGACATCATATTTTGGTGCTTACAAATTTGTCCATCAGTGACTACAGGAAAAGGACGTGTTGTGCTCTGGAGTTTGAGGGGTTTCTCAAAGGGTTGAAAACGGCAGGAGAGGGGACATCTTGTTGCTGGTCTTTGTGTGTTGTATCTGTATATTTTGATTATTAGAGGGTTAGAGAAGTGTTTTATATTTTTGACGTGGAGGTCTCTATAAAAGCCTTGTTGTAAAAACCTTGATCATTATAGTGCATTTGCTTCCTGGTGAGGAAGGACATTGGATGTAGGCTTGATTTTTCTATCCCTACACTTTTACTTAATCAACTCTGTACTGCGTTTAATCAACTTTATTTTCGTTGCACTTAAAAATCTTTTTCTTTATGTTTCAAGAAAGTTTTTAAAGTCATCTACTTTGCGAAAAAGTTTTAAAGAAAACATTGTTTTTGTATTTCACCAATTCACCCCCCCCCCCCTCTCTTGGTGTTGAAAAATAAGTCATTCTATTTTAACAGGTTATTTTATCATCCGTTGGACATCGGGCCCAATAATAATATAAGCGCTAGCCCAATTGTGGCCTAGCTTTAATAGAACCGTTTGCCCTGATTGGCCATAATGGTAACCGAACGGTGCTGAGTGTATGACCGTTCGGTATTGAGTGTATGATCGTTCGGTCTCTACTAGGTATAATACATAGTTGACGAGCGTTGTCGCGGTTTGACCTGGTTGACGAGCATTGTCCTGGTTTGTCCTGGTTGACGAGCGCTGCTATAGTAGATAGACCGATCGGTCTTGGATGCTTACCGTTCGATCTACATATCATACTATACATAATGCCCCTCAAGTCCGAGTTAACCATTCGGCTTTAACCAAGGTTAAGTATAGGACTTATATGCGCTTGGGAGAGGTTTTTCCCGTTGTATTGGGGATGTACTTTAAGTTGCCGCTTTTTAGAACTTTTTCATGTGATGGCCCGAGCGCGCTCGGATTAAGACCCGAAGTTCTCGGAGAGGGTTCCCTGGGTTTCGTGGACTAGACTTTGTCGCTTAGTTTTTCGACTTAGGAGTTCGTTTTTGAACTTCCTAGTGGACGAGAGTGTCAGTCCTTGGGGACTGCAACACCACTCGGTTTAGGACGAGAGTGAGAGTTACTCACCGCTCGGTTTAGGACGAGAGTGAGAGTTCACGGAGAACGTTCCTTACCGATTGGTTTTTCGACTTAGGAGTTTATTTTCGAACTTCCTAGTGGACGAAAGTATCAGTCCTTGGGGACGTGCAACACCGCTCGGTTTAGAACGAGAGTGAGAGTTCAAGGAGAATTTTCTCACCGCTCGGTTTAGGACGAGAGTGAGAGTTACTCACCGCTCGGTTTAGGACGAGAGTGAGAGTTACTCACCGCTCGATTTAGGACGAGAGTGAGAGTTACTCACTACTCGGTTTAGGACGAGAGTGAGAGTTCACGGAGAACGTTCCCCACCGCTCGGTTTTTCGACTTAGGATTACGTTTTGGAACTTCCTAGTGGACGAGAGTGCTAGTCCTTGGTGACGTGCAACACCGCTCGATTTAGGACGAGAGTGAGAGTTCACAGAGAACGCTCCTCACCGCTCGATTTAGGACCAGGGGTTCTCGGATAGTGTTCCCTGGGTTTTGTAGAAGCTTTGCCATCACCCATTTGATTGGTGCTTGTTGTCGTGTCTATTCCTGCAATGAACATTTTAAAAATAATAACGTTAACAGTTCTTGAGGAAAGCATATAGGGCTGAGTGGTAGAGTCCCTTTTCCATCCTTTCTTTGATAAAGGATCTTGCAATGTCAAAGGCTTGGTTGGCGTGGAACTGTGTCTTCCACCTTATACTTTTGGAGTTGTTGATTTTGCTTGGGGTAATGTTAGATGCCGAGAGTGGGGGATGCTAGCAATGACCAATCTCATATATTGAATTAGAATCATTCAACCAAAAAATAGTACTGTTTTGATATTGTTGGTGAATCTTTTACTAGGTGATGCATCAATTATAGAGGATGCATTTATATGTTCAGATGAATAACATTAATATTCCAAATGGTTTAGAAGTATAAATTAAATCATATAATATAAATTAAATAATAAAATGAACTTAAGAGGGTTATATCAAAATATTTATCTGTAAAGCCGTAGAAGTTTGTTGACGTTGATGGTGAAAGTTTCTTCAATTAGGATCAATATGTAGGGGCCTGGTCGACATGATGATGTTGAGACTGCGTCATTGTCTAGTTCCTTGCAGTTTCAGCGAGATGCCGCTCGACCCCATGATGAGTGCCAAAATGTTTCGGTAAGGATTTTGTGGGACCGAGAGACGAACCTTTGCTAACGTGTCTTTGCCGCCTTTGGACGTCTATTCTGCTCGCTTTCCTACAATATGGACCGCTCGCTTGTCCTTCGATGGGTCGGTCGCGCTCCTTTAGTTCGCAGTGTTCGTTCTCCTTCACCAGCAGAGGTGGATGTACCTGCATAAGGTACTCCGACGCTCAAGTTAGGCATAGGTTATGGAGCCTTAGCTCTCAAGAAAGTGATTTTGTTATCACTGTGGAGTATTTGCGAGTGTGAGTAGAACGTAAGTGGAAGGTACCTGACTGTTGGCCCTGACCCTGTATTTATAAGTTATCTCACGGACCCTAAAATGACACAGGTCCAATAAAATATAAACATACTTACCTTATAATCCGGTTGGTTGCTCATAAACCGCCTATCAAGATCTTTAATTAGATATCTTTGATTATTTTATCATCCGTTGGACATCGGGCCCAATAATAATATAAGCTTTGGCCCAATTGTGACCTAGCTTTAATAGAACCGTTTGCCCTGGTTGGCCATAATGGTGACTGAACGATGCTGAGTGTATGACCGTTCGGTACTGAGTGTATGACTGTTCGGTCTCTACTAGGTATAATACATAGTTGACGAGCGTTGTCACGGTTTGACCTGGTTGACGAACGTTGTCCTGGTTTGTCCTGATTGACGAGCACTGCTACATTAGATAGACCGATCCGTCTTGGATGCTTACCGTTTGGTCTACCTATTATACTATACAAGTTTTGTAACTCTATACATACACATTTTCGTTTATGAAATTATATTATTATTTTCTTTCATTTTTAATGTTTTTATTTTCTTTGCTAGTTGCGTCATCCTCTCCTTATTGTCTCTGTCAACCAGTTTATTGATTTTTTTTCTCAAAGATACTGATAAAACTTCTTTTCACAATCTTCTCTATAATTAGCAGTTAATATTTATCTCATGCCAGTAGATTGGCCTGGTTCTGCAGACTTTTTTTTTGTACAAAACAAAACCCTTGAATTGATATTCAATGAATGATAATTTGTTGTTTTTTCCAAATTATCTTCTTTAACATGATTGAACTATGTGCAATTTCAGTGCAAAAATGGACATTCACTTTCTCTATTATGAACTACTGTATCTAATATTTACTTTTGAAAAATGTGTTATGGGATGATTCAAAGCTCCCATTGCGAAATTTTGGAGACATAAACAGTATCAAATTCAACCCATCACACTTAATTTATTAAAAAAATCTGTGAATCAGTGTAAGTAATTTATATTTCATAGAAGAAAATTTATGGCCTAGCTAATGGTAGAATCAATAGACAAAAAGGAAAATAGAAGTACCATAAATATTGTAATATATATTTCATAAAAGAAATACAATTATGAAAATGTTCATACTGGTCCATAACAATTGTAAGACCATGCACACAGCCGCACAATGGGCTACAAACGCCTCAAACTGTGACAAGCTGATACACTATTCATAAACAAAAACAAAAAAACATATACGTAGCGACACACTGTATGCCTATGATCTTGTCCTATATGACTCCATCTAGAATATTGGTTTAATAGTATATTTTTTGTGCAGGATGGTGATGACATATTTTAGGGTCTAAAAGCAACTCTGGGGTTGAACTGAGCCCAGCGAGGCTCCATCAGCATGGTTGCAGGAAGATACAGCACGTTGGTTCTTGTATGTGAGCTTCACATCCTCCAACTTGATCCCTCTGCATGGATACTTGGAACTGCAATCAAATTTCACAGCAACTTGTGTAGCAGATGTTCCATGAATGTTTTTGTACGTCACATCACTCACTTTCACTCCAGATGCCTGTTATATTTTATTTGTGCAAACAAAAATCAACATCAGTTCAACTTGTATCAGACTATGTTTTTATTTTTTCTTTGATAATGTGTAATTACGATATGCATGCATACCTGACCAGGGCAGCCCTTGTTTCCTGGGCAGTAATTTTGGTCAATTATAACGGGGTTTTCGACATTGACCATGATAGCGTCTTGGAAAAGAACATTCCTCACAAAGCCGTTACTGGGTCTCCCCCAGGTCTTGATTCTGACGCCATTTTGAGTCCCGGTGAAGGTAACCGTTTTAACAGTCACATTTTGTACACCAGCTTCTTTGAAATCTTTCCCCAAGCTCCCAATGCTGCAAAATCCAATACAACAGTTCATACTTATGGAACAACCGAAAACAATAACACAGTAGCTTTTTCTTATTTTGAATGAAAGATGACCTTATTCCGTGTCCTGGTCCGCATGCAATGTTTTCAATCCACAAGTTTGTGGTTCCTGGACCTATGGAGATACAATCATCTCCTGTTCGAATATTGGAGTTGAGGATGGTGACGTGAGAGGACATTTGTACGTGGATGCCGTCGGTGTTAGGGCTGTTTCCGTCCGCCATGACCTTCACTCCTTGCAACTTCACATTTTGGCATCCATTGAACACAATGTGGAACATTTGACTGTTCAACGAGGTCAACCCACTAATAGCGACGTTATTCGAGTTGGTGAAACCCAACGTCTGAACACAACACAAAACCAAACGACCGTCACTTAGAATAAATTTATAAGAATTACTATTATTTTACAGACAAAGAGCCAACAGCACACACCAACATGGTTATGTTAGTACACTTGGCTTATTGGTATATAAAACACACCATCAAATAATTAAGTGTATAATTAAATTCAAGGCAAATGATTGCATCAGAGGGTGATTAGGTTTTAGTATTGAATACAACTGTAATGATTGAAAAAAACGAACAAGATTCAGTTAGAGACAAATTATCAACAAATCCAGAGGTCAACAACAGCTATTGTTCTAGCAAACTAACCATACATAACCTATTATTTTATTTATATTTTAATTAGTATTAGTTATGTTAATGCTGTGACTAACTCCTCACTTCAAATTAATTTGCCAAACCTTCTTCTAGCCACCATATAACATATCATTAGTATTTGTTAATTATTAATTATGAGTAGTAGATATTATTGCCACTAACTCCTTGCTTGATATTTGCTTCAACTTCTTGTAGCAAACCACACTTATAGCAGTTGAAAACCTTTCCATGAGTCCCCACTAATTAAATTAAACCAAATTTCACTACTCACCAAGGCCAACTCCACCTCCAACATTAAATTAAAAAATTGAAAAAATAAAATAAAATAATGTGCATGAAAATGAAACACACCGTGGCACCGGTGGGGCAGTTTCCTTTGCCGGAGTTCTTGCAATTCCACAGGGCTGTTCCTTGGCCATCCAACACCCCACCGCGGATGGAAACCCCATTCACACCCTCGAACTGCAACCACTTACCGGAACTACCGATGACCCTGTAATCAGAAGGAGCGACCAGAGTGCCATCAATGGTAAAGGTGATAGCTTGGTTGTGACATTGGCCACCAAAGGTGGCACTTCTGAGCAAGAACCTTCCTCGTGGCACATAAATGGAGGCAGAGCTGGTTGAAGCACAAGCCTTGGCCCATGCATTGAGGAACGCCTTGGTTGAGTCCGTTTTACCGTCTGATTTGGCACCAAAGTTGACCACATTGTAAGTGGCTCCCATAACAATGGACGAACACAACCAGCAACATAGGATGACATGAAGGACGAGAATGGGACTAGGTTTTGGTGTTGGGTTTGCCATTTTTTGGAATTTGGTCGCGTTGAATGCGGTGGTAGTGAGAAGTTGAAAGATGAAGTGGTAGAAGTGGTGAAGAATATGGAATGTTGAGTGGAAGTTGGAACGGTTTGAGAGAGTATTTATAGCTAAAAATTAGGGGACAACACACTGTACTGGTTGGTTTGCTACATGTATTGTCATAATAAAGAATAAATAAAATTATAATTTATTTTATTTTTTTAATACTGATAAAAAATAAATAATTTAAGGTGTGAATGAAATGGGAAGAAAGTAAAAGTCGCCCCAACTTTTGAAAGGGAGAACCTGTTTTACCGGTAAGTGCACTTTGCGTGCGTTATAGTTCCATTATCTTAATCTCCTTCCGACTTTAAGATTTTACACAAGACTTGAGAGCGTGATTGGTCACTACAATATCATGTTCATAATATCAAGTTTTGAGTTATAATAAATATTTACTTTTAATTGGATTGAAAATTAATGAATGAAATGAAAGATAACTTAATTATTTGAACTAATTTAATTTTTCTTTGTATGAATAACATAATTTTATTTATTATTCATAGTTTAATTGGAGGATGTAAACAAAATTAAATAAAAAACTCAAGTATAATATATATATATATATATGGTTGCATGAAAATAGAAAGAAAATTATTAAATATAAATTAATTAATGATAATTTTCTTTGGACAAAATAAGGAAATAGACCAATAACTGACATGGTATTCGTAGGTTGCAAACATGGTGCACAGTTTAAAACCCTAAATCACGCCATCATTTCATACTCATTTTCCGGAGTTAATTATTGTAGCATATATACCGAATATATACTATAACTGAACATTGTGGCTGTTCAGGCCGTATGCTCCAATAGTTCAATTAGTGTGTCAAATACGAACATGTGGGTATATAAGTAAGTTTCAGATTTAAAATTTTAATTATAATTTGTAAAATAAAAGCAATCCAAAAGTGACGATATAGTTTATAAAAATATAAAAAAATCTTGAATGCTCATCCTCGAATTTAAATATATATTTTTATCTCGATTCCTAAATTATATAAAACTATTAAATATATTAAAATAGATGATACTTTTATTCAAGGGTTGGAGATAGTATGATAAAAATAAGAAAAATACTAGCCATTATAAATAAAATTGTATCTGTGGCGCAATGTAGCGGGGTTTGACTAATTTCGAAATGGTTCCGTGTTCGATGTGAGACTTAATTTTTGTTTCAGTCTTCTGATAATATTATACACTTTACACCTGGGATGTTTTATGAGCAAATAATTCACAATTTAAACGGCTCAATTTTTTTTCAATACACGTGTTACTTGTGTATTTGAAATTTTGTTGCAGGTTGTATAAGTCATATATTTACTGAATCTCAATATAAACAAATGACTTACCAACCATTTAAAAAAAAGGGTAAATTAAATATTACTTAATATATTTGATTTAGGAATTATGAACTCTGTATTTTGGAAAACTCTGTATATTTGATCAAATTATATTACTTATAAAAAAAATTGAGCTCTGGGTAACCTTTTTAGGATTCGTTCTAAGTTGGTCCTAGGAATAACTTGTTTTTTCAAACGTGTTTGGTATTATTACATTGATATCGGAGCTAAGAGAATGTCTTATCCAAATTTTGTAAGTTACGATTTTGGATTTTTCTGTGACCAAAGTTTTGAATCCACTTCTCAATTCAACTCAGCAATCAACGGATTTTACTTTCTTTCTTGAATGTCATGAATTTTAAAGGTTTTAATGCTTATTTCATTGAAAATTACATAGTCAAACAATTAAAACTGAATAAATTTATTGCATTCAACAGTTAGCTATTAGGTAGTTATACACAACCACATAACTTGTTTTTTCAACTTAAAAATGGCAATAGATTAGGGATCAGATTATGTACTCGGAAAAAAGTGTTTATGGATGAAAAACACAAAAATTAAAGTATGAATTTTGAAAAGAGTAGACATCCTAATCACCGCAATTAAAATAACTCAAAATCAAGTTTGTAAATGTAATAATATGTTTCTTATGTTAGGGATAAAACTATAAAAGGTATATTTAGTCACATAATAAATATATTTAGCATTGTCATTCAATTATACGAGAATAAAAATGTATCTTTTGGGTTTCGAGTAATTAAGTATTTTTCTCACATGAAATATAAATTATTATATTAAATTTTACCATAATATATATATATATATATATATATATATATAATAAAGAAGAAATCTATTATTAGAATTAGTTTAAGGATATAGTTATTTAGTTAAATAATGTGCATAAGATTGTAACATATTAAATTAGTCTTATGTTACATGTTGAAAGACGAAGGTGAATAAATATAGGGTAGACCTCTTCCTCTGACTATAATTACCAAGTGAATCTGATACATTAGTTTAAAACCTCAAAGTATTACGTGAATCTTTCTCAACTTTTATATCCAATAGAACATTAGTACGTATTATTTAAAACTTTTTTTCATAATAAAAAAACATGTTAGATATACAATTGGACCTCTACAAACATGAGGATCTCAAATATAAATGTTTTCAGTTGAGCATTACGAGATATAAACCTCAACGCTCGAGGGCTAAAAGCTGGTAAAACACTTGTTTTAAATTTTTAAAAAAGGTCTCAAAATATTTTTTAGTACTAATATTCTTTATTAAATTAATTATAAAAGTATATTTAAGAAAAAAAATATCATTTTTTTATTTTGAATATATTTTTATTAAATTAATTATAAAATTATGTTTAATAAAAAGCCTCCAAAAATTTAGTACTTATATATCTCTATTAAATTAATTATAATCTTATATTAGAAAATAAAATTAAACCAAAATTATTATCCGTGTCCGTTAACTTTATATTAGTATTAAAAATGATATTTAATAAGTTAAAATTATTTTTCAATAAATTATAATTTGGTCTAAGAAAAAAAATTATTAATTATCTTTATTATCTTATAATTAATTTTTATTTCTATTTTCTCATTTTATCCTATATGATTTCTCATCTATTGATTCCTCCTTTTCTCTCTTTTTCTTCTATTTTTTTTTAGGGTTTTAGCATATTTCATTCATTGAATTTTATTTTACCCTTATATGGTTATAATGTTTTTCTTTCTATCTGTGTCCGTAATGTTTTTATTCTATTTGTTGAATTTGTATTAGAATTATAAATGTGTTTCTTTTATTTGATTTTTTTTTTCGTACTTTTCGATTAACGAGTTTCGAGAGCTTTTTAGCATTTATTTTAATGAGGATCTTAAATTTTCGCTTGGACTGAATTGTTAAGCTTTTTGATAGATGATGAAAATGAATTCTCTAATAAAATAATACAAGAAGGACTTTTGACTATATTGATTGATGACGTTTGTTGTCTAAATAACCGTCATTAAAAGTATAAATGATGACATTTATATAGAAAGTCGTTGTTAAAAATGGGACATACAAGAAATAATGATAAATATATAGGGAATTGTCATTTAAACTTTCAGAAATGACAATAGTTATATTGAGAACCGTCGTCAAATATGTAGTACTTTCATAAAAAGAAAACATGCTTCTTTCTCCGATGTAACTTTCATTTGAGTGATTCTTATTGCCCCTTGCGCTTTTATTTTATTTTTCCCTTACCTTTTCATTTTGTCTTCCCTTTTCATCTCACAATCGTTGTTAGTGTCAATGGTAAACCTTTGTGAGTCGCTAACTAGTCTACACAAATCTCAATTGTGAAGCATTACCGATCTCATTACACACCGCAAACTTCTTTCACATCTTGTTGTAAACCCACACCATGATACTCCTATGCAAAACTCTACACACTACATTGCGAAACTCCTCCACGAAGCTATCCATACTATGCTACAAAATCCTCATTGTGACTTTCCTCCTCGCCTATGGTTGGTACTTTACATTTATTCAATAATTTGTCTACTTTTTTATTTATTTTCACGGTTTATAAGCAAGTAAATGATTAACTCATGGAAAACTTTTGTGCTTTTTAACACTCGAATGAAGATGTTTTTTTTGCTTCACATTGGTAGGTTTGCCTTTGTTAATCTCATCGTGACATGTAACATGTTATTTTTTTATGACTTTTAGCGACGATTAAAAATAATTATGATCTTTTGAAACTTTTGATGATGGTTGTTTTAACCATTGTCTTTTTTTGTCAGACTTTTAACGACATTGAAATATATGAGAGTTCGAAAATCATTGTTGAAGAGTTATTTTAACTGTCGTGGAAAGCCCCTTCTACCGTAATTGATAGGACATGAATTTAAATTAGATAACAGTGTGAAAGTTAAATAAAATTAATTACAAAATTTAATAAATAATTTTATATAAAAAAATAAATTTTAAATAAAAGACTTCATTATTAAGTTTGGTTTAGGTTTTCCAAACTCTTGAGCCATCTCTTTCTCATCCTTTGCATTTTTGAACAAAATGTTATTTTTTATGATCATATATACTTCTCATTAATTTCAAAAAATGTTGCATGGTTTTGATGTGTGAGATTGTTATTATATCCCAAATTAAGTTTGCTATATAAAAAAAATGTTGAATTGATTCTTTGCAGTTTGTACACAACATGCTCATCTTACAAGGTACCAGTACAGAGTTCAGTGTTGGAGGTTATTAGTTACAACACTGTTCAGACCCAATAATAAAATGCTTGACAGTAAGGATTGCATTTATTCTTGAAATCATATTAAAGAATTAACCAGAACTAGTCTAGAATTTTGTATGTTGTATAATGTATATATTTAATTACACAAGAATAAAATGAAAGCAAAACGTGGTGAGTAGTACATAACAAGTCATGACAGAATTGGAACGACACAATAAGGCATAAACAAGGTCACAAACTGTATCAGAGAAACAAATTGAACCACACTACACTAAGTTCATTATGTGTTCCTATTACAATTAGTAATATTGTTCATTCCTACCAAATCTAGAGAGATAATAATTTCTTACTTTGAAGAGAGAATTATAGACATCCCCAATATTAAATTCAACTGGTTGACGGGCACACTTTTGCATGTAGAACACGTATATATTCATCTTAAGAAAGTCTATGTCTCTTATTCGTATATAAATAACAATTTCTGAAATATATTTTCAAACAAAATTATATATTTTTATTTTTTTATTTGTAGTTTGTTACTGTAATAAGTGAACTCAATAATTATTTTCTATTTTTACAAATTGAACTAATTTATCTTACATGTATACCAATTTCTTTATCGAAATTGGAGTTCCCTCAGTAAAAGAAAATCAATATCTAGTCCTCGATGCAAACACACAAAAACCATCCTTAATTAGGTAGTAGTGTCATATTTATGTCACATGTGTGACAATCGTGAACACTAATTCTTTAACGAAAATATGACTGTGGTGAAATTTATGAATGTAAAGGAAGATAGTGTGTAAGGAATATGGAGAGAGATATTTATATAAAGATTAAGTAAGAAAAATTATGAATTAAATTTTTTTGTCATTTTTAATTAAATATAAACTTTTAGATTAAAAGTAACTTTTACCCTTCCTATTCATTACCATAAAGACACATAAATTAGTAAAAAAGTGACATTAACTTAAATAAATATAAATACTAAAAATATATAAACTATTGTCAATTTAATTAACTCTAAATCGACACTGATCTAAAATTAACATAAATATTTATTTTCATTTTAAAAGGTTAAAAATAATTAGTATACTATTATAAAGTTTGTTAAATTAACTCTATTCTCTATTATCGCGGATCAAGTCAACAACAGTAACATAAATATTTATTTATTAAAAAGTTTAAAAAATTTACGTTTTTAGCTTTTAAAAAGAAAGTAATCTTTTACGTTATGTCAAAGAATGTTAAAGTGATTCTAATAACACTAGAATTTAAACAATTCTAATATTTGAGAATTAATTTTATGTTGCTTTTTTGTAGGGACAGTTCGTTAGCGTGACAGACAAGTTAAATGTGACAGACAACATGGATTCTGTCTAATATAAGTAATCTGGATCACATTAAGACATACTTCCATGTTTTATAGATAGTTGAGACAAATTTAAATCATGCATATCTAATGTTTAAAGGGTCTTGTTTGATTGTGACGTCACAAACAATTATAGCAGTTGTTAAATAAAATAATGAATCTCATAAGTTTCTGAAAATATATAATGAAGCGTTCACCATCTGCAATTCAAGAATATAAGAAGTTAAGTATTTGATGTATGTAATTGAAAGAATGCAAAAGTGGAGGCAGGAGGGCTCACATGTTGTGTCTGAAAATGAGCTCTGTCTTCTGCAAAGTATATATAATCCACAACACACCCAAATTTCCTGTGTGTACAGTTTTTGTTAGCGTACAAAATGGTACTTCTAATACGAAGTTGTTTCATGGTTCCTTGTTCATGGCAACTATACAGTTTGTGGAGCCATGTGATTTTGGTTGACCAGCAGGCAAATATAGCCCTAGTCTATAATTTTTAGGTGTAGACACATGATTCGCAGCTTCAGATGCATCCATGTTTTTCCTTCACAACTACTCATCAACATTCATTTATATTATCCATTTCATTTTTCTCGCATTATTATGCAAGTTCACACTTAATTATGGACCTACCACTATTTTTATTTTGAAAGTTTATGAATAGTATTAAAAGTCACTCTATGGCTTCATTCCTCAATTAGTTCATGGAAGAAAATAATTTATAACAGACATTCCTTGTTCATTTAGTTTGGCACGGGAAAGAACACTAGTAAAAAAATAAATATACTAATGCAGAACTGATTATGTCTAGACAGGACTATAGGCATCGATTGTCTGCAGAACCGAGGTCATAGATCTTGACATTCCTTTTACAAACTGATGTTTCAACCGCCAAAATGTTTGCACAGGACTATAGGCTTCAGTTGTCTACAAAACCAAGGTCATATGCCTTCACAGACTAATACTTCAACTACCAAAATCTCTTAACAGGAGTATACCTCGGTTGTCTTCAGAACCGAGGCCATAGGCTCTCACATCCTTTTTACAGACAAACGTTTCAACTACCCACCTATCTTGGACAAGACTATATGCCTCGGTTGTCTACAAAATCGAGGTTGTATCCCCTCTATAGCTTCAACTAAAGGTAGAACCAGTTCCATAATTATTTTAAATTTATATCATTTTGTTCTCTTTATTGTTTGGACAAGACTACATGCCTCAGTTTTTTGTGCAATTAGTGCCATAAGGGTTTTATGCCTTGGTTATAATGCCAACTAAAGTCTAAAGTTTGAATTAAATTTCAAAACTATCATTGAAGTTATTATTTTTAATTTTTCGGGTGACTTTAGGCCTTGGTTTTTAGTAGAACCGAGGCAATATCCACTTTATTGCCTCAGTTTTCTTATGAATCGAAATAGCTAGTACTAGGGTTAAAGAAAAAAAAAGTCAAAGGATAGAATAGTTCATCTTCTTCGTTCGCCTATGCAAACTTCAACCAGCGTTGTGTCATTCATTCTGCTTCATTTCGCCATTTAACGGTGTGGTTTCTTTTGTTTCGGTTCTTAAAATAATGGTTTGTTTGTATTTTTGTCCAGGTTTTGTTTTTACACAATGGGATTTTTTACCGTTTCGAACAAAGTGTCTATTATTATGGCAGTAAATCAAAACAAAATGACAGCGGTTGAAGAGAGAATCGAGATAATAAACAAAAAATAAAATAAAAAAATAAATATAAAATACACTCTGTCGCTTTGGTTGCAAACAAAATCGCTGTCAAAACCCTTCCTTACTGCCTTAGTCCAAAGCAACTGAGACAATAGATTTTTTTTGCCTCAATTCTTAACCAGGACGAAAATACACCATTTTTTACCTCGACGGGATATACATTAGTTCTTTAACCACTGCAAATAGTAAAAAATAATTGTTCTGGTTTCTCTCCGCTGTAATGAAAATAAAAGATTTAATGAATATCAAATCAATCTTCATAGAAATATCGCCGTAAATATGAATGTCATTTAATATTTAAAAATGATTTAACTAATTTTTTTAATTTTTTTTTCCTTTTCATGGTACTTATTCTACAAGGAATATCAGTTTGTTTGACATTTTCAATGTTATCTATGTTGCCTTTTTGCAAGATTTGGAAGTTGAAGAAACCTACCGATAACGAATTTGGGTAGGCGGTGTTACACTAGATCTACATAGATAGATGCATGTTTCTCGTGTATTAATTCACACGAACGCCTTTTTGTCAATTCTTGTGATTCCTAATATGTCATGCAACTGCACTTGGAAACAACTAGAATAATCACTGTTTTGAAGTGGGTTAGGTTCGTTACGAAATAATGTATTGCTTTTCTTTCAAACTAAAATCCCATATAGTAAGTCAATTGCGTGCTATATAGAACATTTAAAAAAAATTAAAAGTGACGTGAAAAAGGCAAAATAGTATAAATTTTATATTCCTGAAAATACTCTAAATAAATTGTCAAAATTTTAGATTCAACTTTGCTTGTTGTTAATTTGAGGGTACTCGTTCACTTAAGTAGTGACTCTTCGAACGAATTTAAAATAATTTTTTACATGATCTCAGAGTTTGTGATTGTGTATAACTTACTATTTGAAAATGTGTTAAAAAATAAGTTTCTAAGTTCGAACATATTTTTTTCAAACAATAGGTTTGGCCGACAATTTTTAAATATTTAGAATTGAGTTTACTATTGATGATTGTTACGACGTGGGGATTTCTTTGTATGATGCATGAACCATGGGAGTTGCTTAATCTATCGTAAGAATATGCCACAAGTTTCGTTGCATATAACTTACCAATAAAGTTAAATCACAATAATCAAGTCAAAGCCGTTTTCGGAAATTACATGTTGAGTTGGGATTTTTCAAAGTTTTATACATGTTATTGGCGGTGGAAGCTAACGAGAGAGATGAAAGAATATGAAAGAAACGAATTTCAACGTAAATTTCATTAAAAGCAAAGTTGGAGGAATAAGTAGGCAAAGATATTAAGAAAAATGTTAAACTGTATATAATATCATGCATCTACCATGTCGTTAGAAATACCAATAGGCATCATTTGTGAAAAAGGTAGTTAGAAAAAAAAAACCAAATAAATAAGGAAATACTTGTCATTTACTAGGCTTTCGGAATCGTTCAATATAATTTGTTTTTAAGAAAAATGAATGTAACATCCCAAAATACAGTAATAACCATAATCAGAAATTAATTACATTTAACAGTAAAACAGTGCAGTTTTTACACTAATAAAAACCTAATAAAGTCGAACGGCTTAAGTACAGAGTTAAATACAACGCAGCAGTATTTCCAGGTTCAGAGACGAACGGTTTTACAAACAGTAACCGAACGTTCAAAATTTTCTAAACAGAATTACTTAAAGACTAAGCTTAACGAGCACTCTAGGGCTCGGCTTTAACCTCTACTTCGACCAGATTGGCGTCTTCCAAATTTTCTTCTTCCAGCGTTTCTTCAAGCAACGCCTCTCCGTCTGCTCACATCCACACGGATGATCATTGCACAGACAAGATGGATGTACAGGTACGAACGACAACACAAGGAAATAACACAGGGTAAGCTTATATAAATTTAATTCATAAGTCATTCATACAAATCAACATATCAGTATTTATAGAAATATCTCAACACATAAAATCATCCAAAAACTCTCATAAGACAGACCGTCCGGACTGCATGAATCTGTGTATCTACAGGCGTTCGTGCACCCGGGTGATGTAGTAACTGATAAACACACAACAGCTGCCACCCGAGGTTAGCCCTATCAGTCCAAAGTACTCAGAAGGACTAGGACCTCCTGCGGTTCCCACACATGACCTACTCCCCTCTACTTGAGGACGAGCACTCACGGAACATCAGGATGAACTGCCATCAGCAGCTTTACCACAGTCATACCACACACTTCTCAATACTTAATA
This sequence comes from Vigna umbellata, assembly GCF_029865625.1. Taxonomy (NCBI): domain Eukaryota; kingdom Viridiplantae; phylum Streptophyta; class Magnoliopsida; order Fabales; family Fabaceae; genus Vigna; species Vigna umbellata. Next base: position 22,337,480 of record NC_142173.1, on the reverse strand, counting down.
CAAGAGTCGTTCCTCCACGGAACGCTCGTCCAAATTCCACAACCATAGTTTCACCTCATATACTGTTCATCGTTAATGATTTTGCAACTCAATATCATTTTCATACTTCATCTTAATTCCATAAAAAGACGAACGTTCAGCCCCCTTCATAATGAGGACGAACGTTAACATGATCCAAAGAAGTTCTCGATTCTGAACGGAAGGAAACGAACGTCTTTTCAAGGACGGACGTTATAACCACTTGAATCAGTTAAATGAACTGATTCTAGAACGATTCACTTTATACTTGGAATAATTTAAGTATACTAACTATAAATCAACTCCAAAAGAATAAATACACCGCAAGGCTTTTAGATGCTGATACCGAGTACGAATTAATAAAAGAGAATAACCGTCAGTCAATGACCGAACGCGGTAATAGATATTTATTAAATATTTGGACGAACGCTATATACATACGTTTGGTCATCGAGTGTAAGGACGAGCGTTCGGTATAAGACCGAGCGACACTCGTAATGAACGCTTTGGGTCGAGACCCATAGCTGATACGAAATATTAATAGAATAGAAATTTATAAGATAACCATTTGGAAGTGAATTATTTAGGAATTGACTAAGTATAGAAATTTGTATTTTTCAAGCTTCTAAATTTCTCACACAACACTCAGAGTACCTACGTTTGGCCGAACGCTCAAACGTAAGACCACTATAAGAGGGCGTTCGTCCTAAATCAGTATTCTTTCCAAATGGAAGAGTTCTGTTTATCAAGGGAATTACTAGAATACCGAACGGTCAAAGACCATTCGATAACGAACGTTCATTATCATAGCATTTCATATTCAAATTCTCACTTACAGTAACTCATTTTTCAATATAAACTTTCATACATTTAAATACTCATATCACAGCACATTTCAAAATTTCCATATATCATCTCATCATCCAGATCATATACCAAAGATCAATAATACAGATTTCATACTTCATAAATTTACACACGTCATACAACACAACACATACACATGAATTAAACTTAATAAGCTTCCCTTACTTGGATCAGTAGTGAACGTCCTAACTCAAAGTATTTGGTTCGTCCGCTAACAGTTTTCTACCCTCAAGGGATCACTTAATTCTTCCAATCAGATCTAACCATAAAAGCCAAGAAATACTAAGAACTTAACCCTTCATGCAACCAGAGTTTGACTTTGCATGAGACAAAAAACGTTCGACGAAGAAGAGAAACTTACCGGTGTCAGAACGTTGAGGTGATCGGTTCAAAACGAAGCTTACGACTCTAGGGATGGTTCTACGGTTTCTGAAATTTGATCGGAGAAGAAGAAAGTGAGTTATGGTAGAGAGAAGATGGAGGTTCTAGAGAGAAGGTAGAGAATTGGAAGGTCAGAGTTTTGGGGAAGAAGAAGAAGCATGCAGAAGAGTGGGAAGAGTTTTTCAGAAAATCATTTTCCCCTTCCCATGCAGGACGAACTTCCATTCTCTTGCTGCCACTTGGATTCCACTAACGATTTCGAATGTTCCAAAGTGACACTTGGCAGTTGCATGCAGAGTGGGTGTGAGTGCGTTTTAATGGCACTGCACGTGTGGCGCGAGTGCATTTAATGATGGTCAGAGTGTGGGGTTGGGTGCGTTTCTTAACACAAATTTTGAACAGAGTATTTGGGTAATTAAAATGGGATTTGACAGGTGGAGGCTGGTTGAGTTTTCAAGACTTTACAACGAAATATTTTAAAATCTGATAATATTTTTAAAAAAAAATTCATAACTATAGACTTCGGTAACTAAAATATATAATTGTGTATGTTTCGATTTGTAGCTTTGCAAATAATTTCAAAAATACCATTAGTAGCCTTTCTGAAAATATCTACAGATATAGATAGTGCTAATTTTATAATTATCTACAAAAATTATAGGCAACAATTCTTTAAAGAACTCTTGCCTATAATTTCTATATATAATTACAGAAATGTCACTCGTGACATTTTTGAAATTATTTCAAAAATTTTAAGTGGCGGTTTTTTAAATAATCGAGACATATTCGTCTGGTTAACATTGTATTCCCAGCAAAAAAATTTCAATTGCGATGTCGCTCCATCAGATCTCCACTGCAAAAATCATTTTGCTCCCTTCCTCATGGCCAAACGTGAACCACGCTGCCACTTTCGTCACCACTTCTTCAATCTCCTCCTTTCCTTCCTCAGCCAACACAAAGTGTGTCACTGCGTTGTTATTATGAGCATCCATTTTCTTTCCATTTCGAAAGTGGCTAGAGGTTTGTTCTTTTGTCTTGCATATTTTTGGTTTAATAATTTTTTTTAATGCAAATATTTTTTTTAATCTCTTTTATTGAATGTGGAGGTGAGAAAGATAGTGGTGACTCTATTTATTGGTGGGGAGCACGATGATTCCATGGTGATTCAAATTTAATTTGTATTCAAATTATATATCATTGCCCTATAACATCTAATTGCTTTATGTGAGCAAAGCATGCATAATTTAGTTACTCATATATATGTATCAACGTGGCGACTACCCTTGAATATTTGCAACAATACCTCACATCCCTAAACAACTATATATATACGACACATTATTAGAAGTCACACTCTTGTCTGCAAATATAGCACACCCCACAAGATGCAATAAGAACGCTTATGTTGCAAACTCCCATGTGCTGGAGGAATAAGTCTTTGTACACCTCTCTCAGCCAATTAAGTCTGACATGTGCCCCCACGACAATGCCTCATTTTTTAGGTCACATTTGACTATTCTACTCCTAGTAACTCCACCAAAAGCAACACAATAGTAACAAGCTCAAGATGTACAAATGGACAAATATGTTCCATAATAGGTATACCAAGTAGTTCATATATATCATCTAGTATTATGGTCATCTCACTAATAAAAAGATGAAAGGTGTTTGTATCTCTATGTCACCTCTCCATAAAGGTTGATAACAATCCCTTATTGATTGTCTTATAACTAATGTTGCACAAAGACAACATCCCAAATTAAGAATACATCCCAAATTAAGAATACAGTCCTCAATATTTCAATAAAAATCCTAGTTTACTTAATTTACGTCCATAAGACACCAATTTCAATTCTCTATAGTCGTAGACAATACCTCTATGTGTTATACTATATGAATTACAGAATCATCATCAAATTAAGATAAAGGTAAATTTTGTTTACTAACCTCATCCTCCTAGAGTCTGCATGTCACATGATCAACATAATTCACTAGCAAAGAAGTGTCAAATGATCCTTTAGGAAATCCTTCTTGCTACTCGTGCTCCACATCAATCCCTATAGTTGCAACTACATGATCTATATCCAAAGCAATAGAACCCGAAACTTCATCATGATTTCTTCTACGAATAGAAGTAGTAGTTGTATATGCACCATCTATATTACCTTCAGGTTGGCTTGCACCACCTATGGTCCTTGCTATATTTGTAATTGTTATGTAAGAATTCATATTCAAATTATACAACATGCAATACACATTAATAAACTCATTCCATAATGCCCATTCTAGATGACATTACCAGATCTGAGAACACTTTTTGAAAAATAATAATAAATCTCTTCCAGAAAGCCAATTTCGTAAGGTGTTTCCAAATTCGTTAATGCCTTCCAACATAGGCATTTCGGAATTGGTTTATTAATGTGTTTCAAAAAGTTCATTCTGATAAGTATTACTAAATCTATAAGTATTACTAAATCTATGAATATTATTGTTAACCTATTCACTAATATAGAAAAGCCTTTTTACATGGTTAAAAATGACTTTTTATGCTGGTTCACAAATTAGCATAGAAACAGGAAGTATAGAAAGTATTGCAATTTTTATACTAATTCCAGCACCAATCGTTATAATAAAAAGATTCACATTCTATACTTGTTGGGGCACTAACTGGTATAGGAAAGCATCACTTTTTATACTAGTTAGAGCATGAACCGGTATAAAAGTCTCTCTTTTTCTAAGGGAAGGTTTGTATATGTTCCCTAACACGTACAAACCTACATATAATGTAGTCCAAAACAACCAAATAACGTATAGCAATCTAAAACAATCAACCAACATGTATATTCATTCAAAGTTATAATATTTACATTAAATATAATACAATCATAACCTCATAAAATCATTATACTTATAATAATCTAATAATGACTATACATCCTAACCTCATCAAATAATGAATATACATATAATATTTACAAAAAATCTCATAAAATACCTAACATCATCTTCGATAAACATTTAAAAGGAATGAAACCCACTTTGATCACCTACTTCCTTTAGGACCTCTTGATCTATAATGCCTACAGCCTTGAATAAGCATTAACCACTATGTAAAAGTTAATGTACATTTAAATTATGCCTAGTAATATAGAACTTAGTAAAATTATATTATATAGCACAACAAATAAATTAATAAATAATTTTATATTATATAAAATTATATTACATAACTCATATATACTTCTCCACTACAAAGACTATAAATAAATAATTCAAATTTGTTGGTACCAGCAATTGGTATCGTCGAGTCGCACAACGGAATAAAATTGCAGAAAGCGTGTTACGGTCAATTTAAAAAATGGTTCCTTTAGTTTTTTTATAAATGTTTGATCAAACAATCGATGTGCAAAAAATATAAAGAATGTAGGGAGTAGAAAAATTACACAAATGATTTTTATCCTCGTTCGAATCAAAAGATTCTACGTCCAGTCGTTAATCACTATGAATAGTGATTAAGCTTTTCACTAAAAACAGTTGCACAATTACAAAATAGTGAATGGAAATCTAGAATAGCAAAACCTTCCTTCGACGAACGAACAGAAGAAACCTCGTTCGACAAACAAACCGGAAGCAACAGCTCTGCCAACTTGAAGAGAACTACTTTGACCTTTGATGCACAAAGCGCGAGCTTCTCCTATTCACAAGACTTGACAAGAGCAAGAGATATCACTTGAGAACTTCCTTAGACACACTGTATTCTCAAATGGCATAGTCTCTTTTTCACTCACAGAGAGTTTCCCTTAGGCACAAAGCTCTAATACTCTCAAACGAAAAGTTCCCTTTTTATAGCTGTGGAAAAAACTATTTAAAAGCCCATGTTCGTGTAGAGTTAGAAACTGAAAATACATCTCCCAACTGTTGGTGATAATCGATTATTGTAAGTGATAATCGATTATCTACGAGACTTGAAACAATTAGGATATTAACTCTTCAACCGATCGGCTTCAGTTCTTCACCTCCTTCCACTGTTCGATTTTGAGCCCTCACAGCCTTCTGTCGTTCGACTCTATTCCTCATTGGCTTCCATCGTTCGGCTCGACCCCTTATAACTTTCTGTCGTTTGGCTTGGTTCCTCACATCTTTCCAGTGTTCGGTGCTTACTGCTTAGTCTCGGTCATACCTTGCTTGGTCTCGGTCATGCCCTCCACCGCTCGGTTCGTACTGCTTAGTCTCGGTCATGCTTTCCACCGCTCGGTCCTTCTTCTTCTCTCTCACAGCTTTCCACCGCTCGGCTCAATTCTCGTATACCTTCCAACTCTTAACTTTTTCTTCTACAATGTTAGTTGGACACAATATCGTTCAGCTTGTGTTTGACGTCGTTCGGTCTTCAACTGTGTTTGTCCTGTGTTCAGCCTTCATCCGTTAGTGATCGTTTGTCCTTTTAGCTATTGTACTCTGTTCGGTTTTCCTCCCGGACCAACATACATGAATGCTTTTAAACTTAATGTAACAAGGGTCTTCATATTCTTCACTTTGTAACATCATCAAAATCATTATCTTCAAGTCACCAATGCTCCTCATTAGTAACAAAATTATGCTCCCTTCCTCAATCTCTATGTGGATGCATACCCAAGTTATAGACCCAATATTCCAATACTAATCTTTCAATATCATTTGGGCTTAAGAAATAGTCATAAACGAAATAAAGCATTCATCTTACAACTAAATTATAAGCAAGAACTCAAATATAAGCATCTGAAATCTGCATTGGGAATATAACTAATTTTGTAGGGCTTTCAAAATTCGAGGCATACTTAGTTATAGGATTTTAAAATTCGAGGCACAATATCAAAACCTAGATTTAAAATCGGGGGAACATTATCATCTCATATTTATAGTTTGCAGAAAACAATGTATCTGTAGGTTGTCAAATCCATATAATAGGATTTCTTTTTATATTGGCATTGTTGTCGTAATTATAAGATCTAATAAAGCTAATAGTTAACTTGGGAGAAAGATGTAAAAGATGTTGGTGTTGTTAGGATGTGAAAGGGGTAAAAAGTATAGGAAATACAAATCTCATGTTCATCCTAGTATATATAGAACAAGAAAATGTGAATGTCATTTTAAATTGAGAGAAGTGGGTATTGAAGATTGTACGTGAATATCATAACCATGATTTAATAGAGTTTAGTTGATCACCCTTCTGTTGAGAGGTTAAAAATTCTATTGAATCGTTTATTGATATAACTAAAAATAGAATGAAACATACAAACATTCTTCTCACTAAAAAGTCATATGTAACAAAGTAATTACAACAAATAATTTGATCAATAAAAGAATTGTGATAATTAATAGATTATGCATCATGTGTGAAGTAATAAACGAATATGTAAGTCATCTAGTTTTCATCATATGTGATGGGGCACATGTGGAACGAGAAATGAGTTATATTAGAATTGTGCATCATTTAATGCCAAAATGACATCTCTATCAATTTAAATTACCTCATTTAATGCCAAAATGGCAAATGGACGAAAGTAATATGGGTGATTTGGAAAAAAAGAAGTAATACTATATTCATAAATGAAATAACAAATGCTCCAAAGACGTTTACGTGGAGTGGATAACTAATAAATTTCCTTAATCACAATTTACCAACTCATATTGGTGTCTTAACCTTATAACATGTTCAAAATTCATGAGGTAATTAAGGATTAGGGATTAGGAATAAAAGGGTATACAAGGTCAGATTAAGGAGCAAAGTTACACTCATATGTCACACTTTGCATATTATGCAGAGATCTGCAGTCCTTTAGCAGGAGAATGCATATTACAACAGAACTACTAGCAAGATAAAGTGTTGAGTGGCTGAGCAGCAGTGGCTGTTGTGATTTTTGGGATAATGAACCTACAATACCAGATAAATGCATTCATAAACTATACTTTAATATTTCACATAAACCATTTTTCTAGCAACATAATCAGACCACAGTGGATAGCCTCCAACAGAGCACCGAATAATCCTTAATTTGATATTAATTAATACATATTTAGTTTGCTGATAAAAAAAAAGATTATCTTTGGTGTATACAATTTTATTTGTCAAGATTACTATTAAGTATAACTGTCCATTTGTTTTATAATAATTTATTTCATTTTTATTGTTCAGTATTTCTTAACATAGAAGATAATTTAAAATATATTTCAAAAGGATTATAACTTTTTATTTATAGTATTTAATAATAATATAGATTTTTATTTATTTTCAGAAATACATTGTGTTTTATATACTAGTAGTAATGATAATAAAAAAAAGGTCCCAAGCTATCATTTAATTTTAACTTTATTGAAATTAAAACCTCACTTTTTGTTTAAACTTTCACATTTATCTCTTTATTAAACTTTTATAATCAAATACATAATTTTAGTGAAAAGAACGTCATTATACACTTCTGATCAATCATTACACCACGTTAATTGTAAATGATTATATAAAAAAGTAACATATATATATATATATATATATATATATATATATATATATATATATATATATCTATACACATAATTTAAAGAATATTTTACCATTATTACTGCAACTGGTAACTTACAAATATATATCGTATTCCAATCAAGTCAAAGAGCAATTGAAGTTTTTAAAACATTGCATTGGAGTGCCAAGGCACATCTCTCTTACAGTTTAAACATTGTTCATGTGTGATTAAGTGATTAAAAGTTTTGTGGAAAGAATAAATTATTGAAATTGCATTGCCTAATTCAAGGATTTAGATTGCATTATTCAAATACATGTTCCATTTACACGTTAATAAATCATTATCAGTGTATTTGGTTCTGAATTCACATTATTAAGGAGGAAGAAAGAGGATGGAGTGTACTCATTTGCTTCTTTTAAAGAATGCACAAATGTAAGGAAAATGAAGTACGAGACATGCACACACACACATCTCTCAAACCATGACATAGATAAATACATGTCAATCATAGTCAATTAAGTGACTAATATTATTGGGGGTAAGTCCCACATCCGATAAAAAAAAAGTTAGACATAAATTTATATACACATAGATACTTTCATTGGTAAGAGGCTTTTTGGAGTGGTACTAAAAGCAAATTTGTGAAGACTTGACCAAAAGCGGACAATATCTTACCAATGTGAAGATATGTGTATATTGAACCTCCTCAGCCTTTGTATTAGATCCCAAGGAAGATAAAATCCAGACATAACCCTAGTATTAATCCATCATTTGAAGATAACTTTCATAACAAATCACACTTATCACCTTCGCATATAAGGAACGAAACATCAAGATATGAAAAAGGAATAATCAGAAATGAAAATACTGAGAAAAACTAAATATATCTTTAATGAAAAGGACAAAACATGATTTTGCCATTGAAAATAATCAAGAAAGACAAGCAGATTATAGCATGTTCTGTGTTTATTTATAACGTAACACAAAATATCATTGTTGTAAAGATATATGAGAGCAGCATCCTTCATCATAAATGTAGTCTTCAGAGACAGTGTCACTCTTAAAAATCCCTTTCGATGATGAAGTGATTGAGATATTCCTTTTCATTTTTTTTCATTTTCTCATCATTGTTCATTCTTTTACATAAATGGTAGATACAAAGAGAGAAAAAGAAGCCTATCACTAGTATTTTGTGGCACAATGTTTCTAAAAAATCATTATGTATACTCCTCGTCTACTGAATATACAGTATCCTTTAGCTGCAGCTATAATCAAATTAGGTATAGTCACTTGTTCTTCAATATTGATTGATGCTCCTATCTTGTAGAAGATTACTAGGAATACAAGTAATGTGAAGAAGATTCACCACTCTGATGAATGTCTCCATGCTCAACACCTCCACAAGCACTAACAACTATTGTATGGATATAATCATCCACCACAAGACCTTCAGCTTGCATTCTGTGCACGAGCTTCAGAGCCTCTCTAGCATGTCCATTCCATGCATAAGCCAAGATCATGGATTCCCAAGACACCAAATTCCTCTCTGGCATGTTGTCAAAAACTTGAAAAGCATCAGCAACACATCCGCATTTTGAATACATATATATTAAAGCACTGTTCACAAATACATTAGACGAGGCAGGAGACTTGCTTGCATATGAATGAATTAACTTTCCAAGCATTGGAGCTTCTAGTTCTGCACAAGCCTTCAAAGCTGATGAGTAAGTATAGGAATTAGGTAACACGCCTTCTTCCATCATTTCTTGCAGAAACTCCAGAGCCTCTTGTTCAAGCCCAAGTCTAGCACAACCAGAGATAATGGCAGTCCAAGAAACTACATCCCTAAGTGGCATGTGCTGAAGCACCTTGAAAGCATAAGAGTATTCTTTACACTTGCAATAGAACCACACCAAAGTGCTTCCTATATACATGTTCGTATGGAAAATACGTTTGATTATCTGTGCATGAACCTCTCTTCCATATAGCAAAGCTTTTGTTGTGCCACAAGCCATCAAGACACTTAAAACTGTCAATTTATTAACATGCATTCTTTTACTCTCCATTAATCGAAAGAAGTTTATGGCCTCTTCACCAAACCCATTTCGAGCATATCCTGATATAATAGATGTCCAAGTAGCTGTATTTCTGATTTTCATTCTATCAAACACCCCTTTAGAATCCACCATCAATCCACATTTTGCATACATATCAACTAGGGAAGTTCCTATAAAAACATCACTCTTACAGATATTCTTTATTATGGCACCATGAAGCTGTGTTCCAAATTTCAGTGCTTTATTTTCTCCACAAGCCTTTAGTGCACTACATATAGTATATTCATTAGGAAAGAACCCCTCACCTAGCATTTGTGACAACATCAACATAGCTTCATACCCAAACCCTTGTTGGGAACAGGCAGTGATCATAGTTGTCCAACATATTACATCTCGCTCTGCCATACAATCAAATGCCCGAAATGCACTTGATATATCGCCACATTTTGCATAAAAATGAACAACAGCATTGTCCACAATTATATTCCTCCATCTGCTTTTCAAAATACGAGCATGGATTTGTTTCCCCAGCTTTAAATCCACTCTTTTACCACACAAATTCATGATACAGACAAACATCTTACTGTTGGCTGGAACCCCATGTTTAACAGAATCTTGAAACAACTTAAAAGCCTCATCATCCAAGTTACATTTTAAATATCCATCAATAATAGCAGTCCATGTAACTGTATTCTTTCTTGGCATTCCATCAAACACACAACGAGCCCGATCCAACTCAACCAATCTTAAATAGCTACAAATCAAATTATTATCAACATAAGTATTTGAATGTCTAAAACATTTCAAGACAATTGCATGTACCCTTCCGACTTCTTCCACATTATAACACAATTGTAGCCAATGAGCAACTAATTCTGGATTGAAGCATTGATTTTTCTCACCTAAGTTGTCTATCTTCCAGCAGGAAGCATCTGAAGGAGACTTGATAATATCTTGGAAGTTCAATTCTGCAGCATTTAGTGTTTCAATGCTTTCCATTGCACTGTCATAGTCTTTTACGGCAGCCAAACACATGTTCCGAAGCTTTGCAAAATCTTGTTACATAAACATAGGGTGAAAATATACCAGATTAATTAATTAGGGAAGTTTGAACTATTTGAATATTAACATCAAGGACATAATAATCCCAAGGCATATTATCACAGTTTATCAAAGTTTATGGCTAAGTCAGACAAACAGTAGCCGAACAATGCGTTATAAAAGAACTTTTGGAGAGATGAGAATGAAAATGTAATATGATTTTTCTCGGCATGAATTTGATTATAGAAGACACCAACATTATAAAATATCTAAAAACTCTGAAACTAAGGGATATCATTCAGTTCTGTGGCTGACCAAATACTTGAAAGCAAAATATACTCTCATAAGAAACACTAATTCAGAATTCAAGGCATTTAGTCTCACCATTTTGTGTTTCAAGATTGTTGACAGAAGATTCAGCTAAGGTATGAAGATGCATAAAGAATTCTCTTGTGAAATCTCTACGACTCCTTGAAACAATTTCACTAATTTCAGATGGATTCTCTTTGATCATTAGGATAAGTTCATTGTGTCTCTGCAACTCTTCATCTATCTGAAGAAGAGGAGTATTAAATGACTTTTTGAATGCCATAAATAACAATTTAAAGGATTGGTATAATATTTAGACATACAACGTTTCCATTAATGACGTTTCTTTGTTATAGGGGTGGAGGATAAAAGGTTAGATAGAACAGAACTGTGCCAGATTGATTTTAATTAGTCACCACCCATATCATGATGACAGAGTGATGGGTATAATTTTCAATATCAAATAAGCAATGAAAGACCTCTTTAAGCTTCTTTCCAAGCCAGAGCAGTTTGTTCTTCAGCACTGGATTGTCTATGGCATCTGCCTTGTCCCGACAGTGTCTAAAGAAATGGGGCCTAATATTGCTCCACTTTTTGTTTAAAATTAAAAACTTTCTCCAATCGGTCTCGTGCAGCATGAAAGACTCGATTAGCTTGTCACAATCTCTAAAGATCATTTCATAGTTATCCAAGAACCCCATACCATCATCATCATCATCACAAGAACTATCACCACAAGAGGCACCAGTACATGAAAACCCTTTACTGATAGGATTCAGCACTGCTTTTGTGTCAGGTGCATTGACTGGAAAGTAATGCTGCTGATCTGCTAGATCAAGAAACAAGTTAGCATAATTAGCATAACAATTAGGATCCTCTCCTGAAACGCACCATCAATTCAAGTGAGATAAATACAATTATGGTGTAAATACACCATCACAGTGGGTTACAACTTTCAAAACTATTTATTTATTCCTCATAATTTTAGTTCCTACACATGGATGAAAGCTAAGTTTGGGTTCCTGGTGTTAATATCAAACAAGTTACAAGCTACAAAATTCTTTTGGCAGTGATAAACCGTTGCAAAAGAAAACCTACAGGACCTAAAACTTAACATTTTCTCATACAAGGACTAAAACTTGAAATGCAAACCATTACAGGGACCGAATGAATACTTTAACTTATTACAAATTAGGTTTAAAATAAGTTTGATTCCGCTAAATATTTGACAACTCCATATTTACAGCGGTTTTGCGAACTGTTGCCATAGAGAAGCAAATAATGCTGCCCATTTCCATGCTTACCATGGTGCTCACCAAGTAAAACACTTTTCTGTATTTCGGATGTTTCCTCCCATCTTTTAGACTCAATCCTTCTCCAGTGATCTTTGGTTCATTTTTTGCATTGAATAAAATATAAGGGCGCTAAGAAATCAAAAATAGAGTTTAAAAAACATAACATTTAATGTTATCAATAAATCTCAACCGGGAAAAACTAATATTATTTATTGACTCTTTAATCACATCAAAACCGTTTTCATTAAAAAAAATCAATTTGGGTGGTTCACCTTTCTTTTTGTTTGTTCAGTGTCACAAATCACGACAATGAAGATAAACCAAAAAAAAATGGAACTCCGTATGCTGATTTTACCTTCTAAGCTCTACCGAAACAACAGTACATAATATATAACACAGAAAACAGGTAAAAAATAGTGGGGTGAGAAAACATAGAGTTGAAAAGCAGTGAGTGACCTTTGGAAGGAAAAGTTGAGCATGGAAGACGAAGTGGATTTGCAACGAACAAGGAGAAGGGTGAGGGTAACTCTGGAGTGGGTTTGTGAGTGTGAAATCTCTGTTGAAACGAAGAAGAGGAATGGAGAATTGCGGTCCTTAACGGTAACTCCATATGTCAAAGTATAGGAAGAGATTGTGAGGTTTTGTGGAGGAAGAAAAAGAGTTCTGAGCTCAGACACTGGTGGTGAAGAAAAATTAGAACTAAAAATGAAAAGGTTGAAACTTGCAAGAAGTTTAAAAATATCTGAAGTTTTGGGATGGAATGGATTGTTGATATTTTGTGGGAGGTGAAGTATCTAAAGAGTTCAGTGAGGGGATAAGGGATCTGCATATGTAACTTAAAATTACTTCATTTAAATGTATCTTTTTCAAATTTTTATTTTTATTTTTTTGTAAATACTTTTACATAAATTTGTCTAAACAGGTACAATTTTTATTAATTTTTAACCTACAATAAGTTGATGTGTTAAATGCATTTCAATTAACGTGATTAAATTATTTAATATTTGATATACACAAACTTTTTGTTCTAACTTTTGTTATGTGTTGATTAACAACAATACAAAAACTCTTTAATCAATATTTCAAATCATTGTTATTATTTTATTTTACTTATTTATGAAATTTGTTACTTTTTATAAAAAAACAATTAGATTATTTTATAGATAATTCATCCTTGTTTTTTTAATGGCAAATAAATAAATAATTAAGATAAATAATTACGTATTTAATGAAGTCAAAGTATTTTATTGTCAATATGAAAAATTAATAAAAATTAAATATTTTATTGTCAATATTAAAAACAAATAATTCAAAGTATATATAACATTGTATAATTATTCAAAAGAAAGAGAACTATATTAACATAATATATACAAAGGAACTATTAAACTAATGTTTTTTCTCTAAGATTGTACACGTTAAAGAAAAAACTATCCTAGGATTTAAATTGGAGGTTCTCATCCTATCAACTCTATATCACTAACACCATAAAAGTGATTATTGAAAAAAAAAACAAATATACAACAAAAGGATAAACTAGCTCAAAAAGAAACAACATATGTCTATAATACAATAAGTCATTTAATTACAACATTACATAACTATATAAATATAACCAAAATCTTTTAGACTCAATTTATTGAGACATGTGTACTTGAGTCAAACACATGAAGTTATACATTTGGAGTGAATATACCCTGTTTTACCGAATTATCACACATAAGATTAGTCTTTGACATATAGAATCCTTAGAGTTGTTCTTATGAAAGGACCTCATGTCACTATCATTCTCTTCTTCTGCATGAGTATGAATGATGAGTAGAGTTTAGGATAGGTTTGCAACATGAAATAGTCTTTATGTTAATGCACACCCTAGGGAATCACACCTCAAATAGGATTTCCTCCTTGGAAATCTTTACATTATCACCAATTCATACTTTGTTTCGTATTTATCAGTTAATAACACTTTTATGATACCAATAATATCAAGAAAACTAAAAAAAAAACCCACAAACACATACAAAACAGAATGACACCCAACAACATAAAAGGCGAGCCTAGTGTTGGCTTCCAAGGGGCTTGGCACCCAACAGACCATTGTGGTGCACAACGCTAAGGCCCTTGGAACCCTTCTCGATGAATTTTTTAGATTTATGCCCAGTGGCACAAGGTGGCTTCTAGCAACACAAAGTCAGCAAGCTCCTTGACTTTGGTTTCGTCTAGTAGAGCATATACTCACTCAATGACAACCAAGTCAGAGGCCCACGATCCAAAATGGCATTCGAGGGTATCATCTACACCTAGTTCCCTAAAGCAAAAATGCTCATTGACTTGAAAATATGAATTGGCGCCTAGTGCCCCTCTACTACCACTCAATGCCATGATAGAAAGTGTTACAAATGAGGGAGTTTAACTTGCTCAAATTGGTACTTTCTATTATTTCCTTTGACTTAAATAGTTTTAAAAAACTTTCTAAGTTCTTCCAATTTGTCAAATTACTCAAATTAAGACTCTCGCATTCCATCACTCATCAAAACCCATAAGAAACATATAAAAGTACAATCTCACATTTTAACCACTAAAATAACACATTACCACAACATATCAACACACTCCAATCAAATTTCAACAATGTACCATATCATCACAATCAACATGCAATATCCAACTAAACCATAAATTAACCACATTCAAAGATACAAGCTAGCTTCTCTTACCAAATGAAGTTGCTCAAACTTCTTTAAGACATCAAAACTCCTTCAACTTCATAGAATGTGCTATCTACACATAGAAATATTACAAAGATGATCAAGTCGTACTGTTATAATCACTCATCAACAGAGATTCATATAGAAAACTTTAGGAACACATGTGAAGAGAGGACAAATTTGACCAAGAAAAGAGCAAAAAAATTAACTTATATACTCAAATGAAAAAAATTGATCATGAATAAAAAGAACTCGCCGAGAGGATCGCTCCTACCATCTTAGATTTTCAAACATATGAACATAAGGTGAGACAAAGTAAAGAGAAGGCAAAAAACTCTAAAAGTAATTTCTAGAGAGATAATGTGTTTTAAAAATCTCGTTTATAAACTTTCTATTTATACTTAAGTATTTTAATATTAAAATAATTCACTCTCATTATTTTAAAGATACTATCAATTTTAAAATGTCACTTTCTATATCTTACCAAAAAGTGACCTTACTTTAATAATAAAATAAAAACCTTAATACTCACTTCTCTTATGTGTTTGAATTAGGAGAAAAAATTGAAAAAAAGAAAGAGGAAGAAAATGAAAGAAAAAGAATGGAAATTCTTATTTAGATTAAAAAAATCAAAATGATATAAAATGATTTAATTGGTATAATAAATTTTAAAAAATATATAAAATAATATATTTATAAAATGATCAAATTATATTTGTTGTTAAAAATTAATTTCATTTTGAATTGTAATTTTAATTTTACTATTATTATTATTAATATTTAGGTTTAATTGCTTATTTAGTACCTAAATTCACTACTAAGTTTCAACTTCGTCCCTGTTATTAAAAAGGTCTCAATTTCATCCTATTTTGTATAATTTGCACCAATTAAAACCATTTGGTTAATTTTACATTTAATTGTGTGCTAACATGAAAAAAAGTCTACAATTTTTTTTTCTTTCTCCTATGCTTTTTTTCGTGATGCAGATCCAAATTTTATAGTACATCTGATGATGAGACTCCAAATACGTCAATCTCCTGTATATCTATTTATTTCTAGATAGTACATATTCTCTCATATGTTTGTAAAGGTAGTTTATACCGCAATACAACAAGGTTTATTATAAATATATATTTATACTTTTTTTCATGTTCTCATTTTCTTTCTTTTCTATTTTTTTCTTTTGCTTTAGATAAATTATAAACCCTAAACCCTAAATCCTAAACTTTAGAATAACCTAAAAGACATCTATTGAAAAAATATTCACATGTTAATGTAATCTCATCAATTTGATATGATGGCTATCATTACAGAAGATAACTTCATTATTATTATCTAAGATAAGTATATTGTTAGGATTATAACATAGGTTTAGAGTCCAATCCTATAAATACCATTTATATTTGTGAAGGAATATTTACTCAATTCTTATACTTACTACTCTATTCTCATAGATACTAAAGTTCTTTTACTGAATTGAGTGTTAGAATTTGTTTGGAAATAGATTTTTCCTCTTATTACAATCTTTAAGGGTAACATCAAAGTCCTCAAAGTTATTTTCATCACACCACTTATACCAAGGAATGCGGTCTAGACCCTGTAAAAACAAATATTTTTATCATTTTATACTTTTATTAGTATTATTTATTATACAAATTTAATTTATTTTTATTATTTTTTTATCAATATTATTATATAGATTTATTTATTATTATATATATAATAAATAATTATATAATTGATTGTATTGTATAATATAAATAAATAAAATTTATTATTTATATAAGATAATTGATTATCACATTATTTGCTGTTAAAGTTGTAAATAAATCATCTTTGAGTTAGATTTTCATAAAAAAAGAAAGGTCCAAATATGTCTTTCCCGTATTTTCATGGTCGTATTTCTGTTTAAATTAGTAGAAATAAACCACTTTTTTCATCAGTGTTTTTTCTTATCCACGAGAATTACTCCGGCATAAATAAATACATCAATCCAAATAGGAAAATGATACTTGAACAACCATTTTTGACAACATTTAGACACGCGTACACGTGTCAAAATCTGAGTAGTCCAGTTGGAAAAATTAAATGAAAATGGACCACTCAGATTTTGACACGTGTGCGCGTGTCTAAATGTTGTCAAAAATGATTGTTCAAGTGTCATTTTCCATCCAAATATCACCATCCATTTTTAAATAGGAGAATCCATGTTAGAACTGATTTTTTTTTATTAGTTTATAGATTGCCTTAAATATATACGTATTTAATGTTAAAAATATACTGTGAAACCTAACAATGTGAAAGTCCAGATTTTTTTGTTGGATTTTTTTTATTATCTTCTGTTAAATATTAAAAATATATTAATATTATTATATTAACTTTCTTTTAATACATTTTAAAACATAAAAATTAATAAGTATATTTTGAAGTTATACCTTGATGAAAAAAAAAAAATATTCAAGTTTCAGACATGTTATCGAACATTGTCTTTTGTGTTGGAACTCCATGAACTGTGCTCCTTGTTGTCCTATACTGTGTGTACCTTTATTATGTCCAAAAACAACACTACTACCAAAACCACAAAACAGTAACGATGGTTTCCATTTTCGTACCCACAATTTACTTTAATATTTAATAATAATATTTTTATATTAAATTAAATTAAATAATTCAGCAATTAATTAAATAATTATATTGTATTTAGGAAATACAATAATTAGTATCACAAAAGAAAAATATTAGTATATAATTAACTCTTTTTATTTGTTAATAGTTAAAAGAGTTTTTAACAAAGGAAGGAACTTTTTGTATGTAAAATAAGTAAAATAGATATTGGATGTTTTGTAATATCAGTCCAATGATATTATTATCATCAATATTTTTTCTTTGAAATATTATTGATTTTGGAACATGTATTAGAGGATTAAAAAAAAGTATTATTTAAATTATTTTTTACTTCGATTTCTAAATGACATGAGACTATTGAGACCGGTAAAAACATAAGTTTCTGGTAATCCAAAAGTAATGGTTCATTTTAAACTTCCTTATCGACTTCATAATTGGTGTTAATGTTTCAATATCTGATTGTGGAATGATATTATTAAGATAAATTACTTATCACCTAAGATATTATTCCTATTGGAGACTGAAACTTTATCATCATTTTATTTTTAAAAATTGTCTTGAATGAAAAAAGAAAAAATATTTAAACTACCTTAATCTTAACTCTTAAACAATATAAACTATAAGGCTTGATAAAAGAAAATTAATTACTTAAAACTAAACATATATATATATATATATATATATATATATATATATATATATATATATATATATATATATATATAATTAATGTTGTTTGTAAACACGAACAAGAGGAAAGTTATTATTATGATGAAACATGAAAATAATAAATAAATATTTGAAGTTGTTATAAACTTATTTTCAATTGATTGTTTAATAATATTTTTTATTTATTAAATAAACAAATTTTTATATTATTTTCTTTTAATTTTTTATTGATTAGATATTATCTTGTTTCTTTTTACCACAATTTTAAAATTGGTATAAAATAATAAAAATGATTTATTATTTTATATTAACTATAATATTATTTTATTATCATAAAATATATTATTAATAATGAATACAATAAGATTTGAATACCTAATAAAAAATTGAATGAAAATTTAATAAAAAATATACCAATTCGGGACATATTTAAAAGTTAATCAAATCTAACTAAAATTATATTTGAATATTTATGATAAAAATAATAAAAATATTAAGTGGTTTTAAATTTAGTTTTTATATATTGTTATAGTAAAAAAGAAAACTTAGTAAGTTACGAAGTTACGAGTTAAAAGACCTTGAAAGATTCAGCATACATGATTGATTGATTAGCCCAACACTTTTCTTGTCTGCATTTCTGTTCCTATGTCTCTTACTGTCTCCACTCTCATTCCTAGCTGTCTTCTCTTCTCTACTTTTTCTTCTTTCCAATTCAACAGCAAACTGAAATAAATGGAAACAGAATAGCGTTTTCAATACAAAGAAATGCCGAAAAAGAGAAAATGGAAGAATGACTGTTATTATGCACTTTTTTTTTTTCAAAAGATGAACAAATAACATAAAATATAATACATTATCATTGTTTTTTCTCAAATAAATCTTTTTTAGAAAAATTACATAAATAAATTTTCTAAAGCCTTCATGATAACTTTTAATAATTGTCCTGTAACTATTTAAAGAGAAATTAGCGTTTTAATAAATATATCTGATAACTATTAATAAATTAGCCTTTTAATAAAATTTTTTATTATACTAAAAGTAAACTATAAATCGATTACTTATCCTTTCATGTATACGAATAGATCTTTCTACTCCTTACACCTTAAAATTTGACATCGAGGAGTCAAATTCTATATTATATATAATTATATTTTATGATTAATTGTCAGTATAAATTTGGTAAACACTCAACTCTCTATATCAAATTATAATGGGTCTATTTGGGTTCAGTGTGTGTAATTTAAAAAAATATATATTTATTTGAGAAAAAATTATACATGTTACTTTTAATGAAAGCATTTAACTATGAAGAATATATATAATTGATTAAGTATTATAAAAATAAATTTTTAAATATAAATAAATTTGTCTTTCCTTTGAACTAATTTCTATTATTTTCTACTCTCTATTTTCTTCCCTTTTTTTACTTCTTTTTTTTTTCTTTCTTTTTTAACACGGGCGGTTTCTCTCTTCTGAAGAAACAGTTGATTTGTGTATTCGTTGGCTCTGAATTCTAAGAAAGTGGTTTTACTGAAAGCTCAAATTTTTCTTTCTTTCTTTCTTTCTTTCTCCCATTGCCATTGGAGATGACTTCCCTGAGAGAGCTTCTCACAGAAGAAGGCTTCTATCAAACAACTTCAAACCTCAACCCTTTGAAGCCAAAATTCAAATTCTCACCACAAACACCAGAGATAATAATAAACTCACTCCCTCTACACATATGCAACGATCGAAAAAGCCTTGATTGTTCCAACAACAACTTGGACAACTCCACCATACGAACTGGGTCTTGGTCTTTTCAATCCAACTCTCAAAGGGTTGGTTCAGTTTCTGAAATTTGGAAGAATTCCAAGTCATTGCTATCATCGGGTTCCAGAACCGTGGGACCTCCCATGAATGAAGTAGCCACCAGAGCAGTGGTTTCTATCCTCAGTGGCTACATTGGAAGATTTTTGAAAGATGATCATTTCAGGAAAATAGTGAGAGACAAGTGCAGTTCCTATTTGATCAGAAGGAGAAACGGTTCTGGGTCAGAAGATGAGGTTCTGGTGAACTTGAAACTAGCCATGGAGAATATTTACAAGTTGGTGCAGGATCAAGGGACAAGGAAAGAGATAAAGATGGAAAGCTTAAGGAACTCCATTGAGCTTTTGACCATAGTTTCTTCATTGAACAGTAAAAGTAAAACATCAAAGGAAGCTGGTTCAACTTGTGGAATACCCAATTCCCATATCTCTGCTTGTGCTCAGCTCTACTTGGCAATAGTTTACAAGCTTCAGAAGAACAACAGGATTTGTGCTAGGCACCTTCTGCAAGTGTTTTCTGATTCTCCATTTTTGGCTAGGACTTACTTGCTTCCTGACCTTTGGGAGCACGTCTTCCTTCCTCATCTTCTCCATCTTAAAATTTGGTATGCTGAGGAACTCGATGCACTTTCGGCTTCGAGTGAATGTCAGGATGCGAAGGATAATACAATGAGGACTTTGAGTAAAGTGTATGGGAAAAAAGTGGATACGGGAACTGCTTTGTTTGCTTTGTATTACAAGCAGTGGCTTAAAGTTGGGGCAAACGAGCCTCCTCTTCCTGTTGTTCCATTGCCATCAAGACCAAGTCGAGGATCATCAAGAAAAATGTCTTCAGATTCTTTTGTTTTGAGTTCTTCAACCAACAAAAACTTGTAAGTAACGTGGATATTTTGCATTCTCTGGTTCATTCATTCTAGTTATGTTTTCACAAGAAACAAATAAGGTAAATGGTAATTTGTGTTTTGGTTGCTTGCAATAGATACAAGGAAGTATTTGGCCCCAAACTAGAACTGAAATCTACCGCCCTGGCTGATCAAAATGGATTGCTGACAATCAAATGTGGCTCAGGGAATGATGAAAATTTGTATGGAGATGACTACAACCGCAGTTCACTTCAGGTAAGTTTCAGTATCTTCATTGAATGACAGATTTAAAATATAGAATGCATTTGAAACATATAATGGCCTTTTATTTCTCACCTTTGGCAGAAACAAGACTCTATATTCCTTGGAAAATCTTCAAGGTCAATTGACAATAGTTATGCTGAACTAAAGCCAGGGTCACAGAGATTGGACTATTTCCAATGCTTTTCTTGTAGGAGTATGCAAGCAGAAAGCTTGACGAATAGCAACTACACATCCTGCAATGGTTCATTTAGAAACGAAGCAACCTCTCTTTCAAGCGAATTTGTTCGAGCTATTACAACTATATGTTCATCAGATGTTCTCAGTGAATGCGAATTTGCAATTCGTGTGATTGCCAAAGCCTGGTTGAACTCTCATGTTGACCCTCTAATTGAAGAAGCAGTGTCACAATCTAGTGTAGTTGAGGCTATCCTGGAGATACTGTTTGCCTCAAGTATAGATGAAATTCTAGAATTGGCTATATCAGTTTTAGCAGAACTAGTACGGAGGAATGATGCAATTAGACAAATTATATTGAGCTGGGATCCACAACTAGATATCTTTGTGAGACTTTTAAGAAGGACTGGCCTGTTCCTAAAAGCTGCCGTTCTGCTTTATCTGTTAAAGCCACAGGCAAAACAGATGTTATCACCAGAATGGGTGTCTCTTGTACTTCGAGTGTTAGAATTTGGAGACAAAGTTCTAACCCTCTTCACGGTTCAATGCTGCCCTCAAGAGGCTGCAATTTACTTTATGGACCAACTTCTTACTGGTTTTGATGAAGATAAGAATTTAGAGAATGCTAGGCAGGTTGTTTCTCTTGGGGGATTGACCTTTCTTATGAAAAGAATTGAAGAAGGAGAGATTCACCAGAGAAACAAAGCTGCTTTGATTGTTTATAGTTGCATTCATGCTGAAGGAAGCTGCCGGAGTTTTCTATCTGACAATATAAAGAAGAGCTCTTTACTAGAACTCATTATTCTCGACAATAGTAAAAGTTGCAGTGGATGTGCCTTTGCTGTGCTAGCTGAGTTGCTCTATCTTGAAAGGCACTTTTTCCCTACCTAACTTTTTTGATGATATCTTTTTATTCTTCTTCTCTTTGTTTCCTTACTAAATTTTACCAGAAAGTGCTGACATGAGTCTCTTGAAATCGTCAGAACCACCAAGATTTTAAATTTCTTAAGGGGACTTAAAGATGGATGGGGTGGCCTAAACACAATGCACATTCTGTTCATCTATCTTCAGAGAGCTCCACCTGAACAACGGCCTCTGGTTGCAGCAGTATTATTGATGCTTGAAATTATGGTAATTCTTTCAGCCTACTAATCCTTGTATGGAAACATTAACAATATTGTTCGGAGAAAAACATTTCGGTGAATAATTTTCCAAGCTGTTCTATAACCAATTGTTTTGTTTCCAAAATCAAGCTCTTAGACTGTTTAACCGTCCATTAGTCCGTAATATATCAAGTTTAGTTTGTTGAAGAGTTCACCAATGGAAAAGCAGTTGTTTTGCAGGAAGATCCTTTCAAAGAGAGCTTTTATAGAGCAGAAGCAATTGAGGCAATTATGGTTGCTTTAGATTGTCGAGTGTGTAATGATATAATACAAGAACAATCAGCAAGAGCTTTACTCTTGTTAGCAGGACACTTTACTTATACAGGAGAATCATTAATGGAGAGAACTTTTCTACACCAAGCTGGCTTTCAAGAAAAGTGCATGGAAGGTTCCTCATATGGCAAGGAAATTGTTGTTTATGATTCAGCTCACAAGGTAGTTATTGGATTATAATTATGCAATTGTAAAGTTTCATATCCCTAGTTCTATAAACACGAATCGCTTTTAGTATCACTTGCAATTCAAGATATTGATTGGTTGCATGTTGCTGATTAGAACGAAGAGGACGATGAAGCTGAAACATGGCGAAGAAAAGCAGCCTGTGTCTTGTTCCAAAGTGGAAACCAGAATTTACTAAAGGCACTTTCAGATTCTTCAATCAATGGAGTCCCAAGTTTAGCACGAGCTAGCCTTGTAACAATTTCTTGGATGAGTAGCTACCTTCACTTAGTTGATGACAGAAAGTTCCCACCAATGGCATTCTCAATCCTCACGCCACTGCTACTAAAATCCTTGAATTATGATAAAGATGTTGGGGCAAGGGTGTTGGCTTCATATTCATTACTATGCCTTGTAAAAATTTCAGGTATGAACTATGAAACCTTGAACTATGAAGGGACCAGTTGCTTCAGTTTTGCTCTCAAACTTTTAGATTTGACACAAGAAAAAGTAATGGGATTTTAATCAGAATTTTGTATCCTTGTTTAACTCTTCTCTTTTGATATGTCCTTTCTTTTGGCAAACTCGTAGCAGGATGTGTCTCTTTCCTGGCATCACTGGATAAAGATTCAATCAAACATCTTGAGAATCTCTCTCTTGTTACGTGGACTGCCAATGAGCTAATTGCAATCATCTCCAAAAGCAGCTTGCAGTACAAAACAATGAAAAGCAAAGCTCATTGTTGAACTCTTCCGTGTGTTTATTTGTTCATTCTCTTTCGAACACGCGTGATTGTAACCTCCACCAGCCTTGAATTTGCATAGCTGATTAGTTTGAGTGGCAATGTTTCTAGCAAAAGTCTACTAGTTTCATTTTATGATAGCTTATGATCTCACAACCTGAAAAGCTTGTTCAGCCAAAGAAAGAAAAAACTAACACGGGAAAACAGTAAAATAGTGTTGCGTGCTAAATCATATCCAACACAAGAAGTTACCCATTGATCATGGTATTATCTTTTGGTTCCTAGATTACAAAAAGAGTTCTTATGTCAATGTCTTTCTACCATCACCCCACAAAAGGAAAAGGAAAGAGGACAAAAAAGAGATGAGAAAAAGGGGGGCACTTTATTAAGCATTTTGCATGGATAACAAACTTATATCTCTTGCGTGCGTGGTTGTGCATGTGCACCTTCATGCTGGAGGCTGTGACAGACTAAAGTAACCCCCCACCCTCTCTAAGGAAAAAGGAATCTCTTGGCAAAAAACTATTCTCATTCGGGAATAGAAGACAAACATGTGGATGTGAATGTGATCACTCGTTAGGAACTTCACGAGGGCAGATAACTGTTTTTCTAAGCTCATAGTAACTTCAAAATTAAACCCATGCCATACACACATAACCACGCAAGTATTAAACTTGGATCAGTAGTCAGGCTGGTCAAGAAATTCATATTCTTTTCTTTCTTCAGTGTCCTTTTTCGAGACAATACTAATACAAAAAAAAGAAGACTTTTTAACTATTTTATTTTGGACCTTTTAGGTATAATACAAGTCCGCTTACATAATTTTACATCAGTTCCTCTAAATGATTGATATAAATTTACCTTAGACCTTATAAAGAATCGATGTCAATTTATGTCGATTTTTTAAGAAAATCGACGTAAAAAATTTCGTATCCAATAAAAAAAATTATGAAATGAATATCTCTGAACTTTACGGTTTGCATGTTAAACAAAAACAATTCATCAAGTTGAGGAAAATTTATGAAATAAAGAAATCAAATTTAATACAAAAATTAGATTATTCCTAAAGAAGAATTTGAGTTGTATAGGTTTAAGGACATTGAGACAGACGTTATTCCTTCACATGAGTACCTTTGAATCTATACAACTTAATCTTCTCTTGTTTTTACACTACCTAACATGAAACCTGTAACATAGAATATATTTTTGTTCGTCACTCCTCTCCAAGGTTACTAAAAACTCGGAGTTGAAAGTCTTATATTGAAAAAAAAAATGAAAAAGTTGAATGATATATAAAAATAAGTACCCACAAACCTTAAGCGTATAGGTTTTTTCAACTCATACCTCAAATAGTTAATTTTCTTAATTTATTCAAGTAAAAAAATTTCAACAATTATTTCAAAATTGACAATTGAAATGTTTTTTTAAGTGTATTTATCTATTTTTATGTAATATAACATTTTCCCTTAGAGATAAACTAACTTTAATTTTAAGAATATGGTAAGAAACCATACTCAATAAAATAAACTATGCAAAGTTGAATGGTGTATAAAGGATTGACACTACTCTTTACTAAAAACTTTAAAATAATGAAGTAATAGATATTTTATTTTTACACGGTGTGCTCTACTTTTTCATTTGTATCTAATGTGAGATTTAGACTAACATTTGAATTTTCAACAATATCAAGTGTTTTTTTTTAAACCGTATTTGTCTATTTTTATGTAATATAACATTTACTCGTACATAAACTCACTTTAGTTTTAAGAATAAGAAAATATGGTAAGAAAGCATAGTGAAGAAAGTATGCAAAGCTGAATAAGTTTTTGGGACACTTAGATTCCAACTGTTAGTTACTTTCAGGCCAAAAACAAACATGCATCGCTGGAACAGAGGTGAAGTCCTACGTCATCTATACATTGATGTTTTGGCTCTCTGCATATGGCCTTTGGTACGATTTATAAATCTTGGCATCTAACGTAATGCTAATTTCCCACACGTATAAAGACAAACCAAGTTTCTTCAAACGCTTTCTTTCTGTATAGCCGGTTGATATAAACTACTTTCCCCCCATTGAGTGAATAATCCATATTACAGCAACAAAATCAGTGTCAGTATTTTTATGATGACATTTGTCTTCTTTCAATATGCTAACATGGTTCTGTAACAAAAGAAATGTGTTAGAAATAAATTTTTTGTCATTATTTACATTTGTCTTGAAAATTAAAAAATTTTATACGAATCACATTTTACTATGTAATTCTCCTACGACTATATAGTGTAGGCATTAACAAATCATGAATCATTCTGTGAGATATTTAATATCGCATGACTAAGAAGATTCACCAATGAACACAACGAGTTTTGTCCTTGAAATCTTCCCCCAGTGGCAAGAATAGTTTATTTTGGTACATTTATTCCTTCTCATCTTTAAGCAATGAATTAAGCAGGAAATGACAGGGTTTTTGATTGGGCAAACTCCATGATGTAGCCATGTGCTTGCAGTGGGTGGCCACAAGTGTATCTTCCATTGTCTTTACCTGCATTAGAGAACCCCATCTCCAAGAAAACAATGAAAACAGCCGTATACATAGCAAAAAGAGTAAGACAAGAATCCAAACTCGAATTTTGCATGAAATTATATGACCAATCATCATCGTTTTTCAATGTGCATGGTCCCCATTCTTCACTCTGTTCACATGCCACTCTCAGTTCTTGGTTCCAGTAGTGTCTCATTTGAATAATAGTGACGAACCAAACACTATTCAAAGTTCAAACCCTCTCTTTGCACCAGAAAGTAAAGGGTACGAGAAATGAGGACTGGAATGTACCACATAACATTTCATCCGGTTAAGGGAAAACTTGAAAACCATTAATCTAAAATATGTAGGTTCAAATGTAATGTAAGATTCCATTAGAATAGCATAATCCAAATAACTGTTGCAACGTTGTACGGAAATGCCTTGTAAACAAATGATATTGAGCATAAATCCAAAAACTGACCTCTACTTGATTCCTCACTTCGACCTTTTTTCTTTGACAGAGAGAAGAAAGAAAACTTATGTAGCCTCCATTATTTAGCGGTGAAAATCTTTTTCATCGTGCGTTTGATTTATTCAAATTTGATTTTAGAAACAATAAATAATTCTCTCTTTCATGTATTTTTAAGATACCATAGATTAATAATCATTACATTCGAATTATTCAAAATTTAGGGGTTCCATCAAGATTTTACTATTAATCTAACTCTAAACCAGAGCTATAGGTTTTACATTAATGAAAGATATAATAACACTTTGGCAACATAGAAGGATGAGAGAAGAGGCAAAGGGTAGTTTCGGGAAATCAAGAAAGAAAGACAAAATAATAAACTAAAATCATTGAAGCCGTTGATTTAAAATAACAACAATCGAATGATGTAATAGGGTTTAAGGTTTCTCTAGCTATGTCTCTACCCAGAACACTTTGCTAAGACTTTTTCTTTACTTGCGTAAGAATTTTAAAAAACGCAAACTTTATATTCAATATCATGTATCAATTAAATCTTTGTTGAATGATTAACAAAGCATCCAAAACTGAACAAAAATTAATGTGTTTATAAGCCATGGTTCAGCTAATCAAACTTTATTTTAACATTGTAGAAATCCGGTGACTCTCACTTAACAGACACCTAAAAAATTATAATTATTTGACCCATTCACTCCGTTTTTTAAACGAGTTGCCTGATACTAGACCAACTTTCGTCTGATTTAAAAAGAAAATTAAATTTTATATATATATATATATATATATATATATATATATATATATATATATATATATATATATATATATATATGGGTTTGTTAACACGTGCATGTTTTTCAGTTGGTACATTTTAGCAATGGAGTTTTAGTTGACAAAAATACCCTTATATACATATATAATATCAATTCTAAGTTTTAAGGTTAAGGGTATTTTAATAATTTTCATTCTCAAAAAAAAAAAACCCTCAAACTCTTCATCTCTCATTCTTCTCAACCCTTTCTCTTTCATCTCTCACACTCCAACCTTTTCTCTGTCATCCTTACTGTAGTCCCAATTGAAAAAAATCAGAAACACTTGCCGTTAAACAATTTGCCTTTGTAAAGAGTTGAGTCATTGACATATTCACCTTTAGGCAAAGGTTCATTCAAAATCTCTTCAATTTCACCATCTTCACTACTAATTTCATCATTTGTATATGTTGAATCATCATCTCTAAAAAAACCCTCCAGGACAATTACCAATTCCTTCAGATGTCATTATGCTTGTGAAAATTAGATAAAATTATATACGACAAAAATTATAAAATGAAAACTCATTATAAAATTATTTTTTTGTAAGAAATTGTTTAACAAAGAATATTTCTGATTTTTTTCCAGGCCAATTACTAATTCCTTTCATGTCATTATGCTTGTGAAAATTAGATAAATTTAGATAAGACAAAAATTATAAAATGAAAACTCATTATAAAATCATTTTTTGTAAGAAATTGTTTAAGAGCGAGTATTTCTGATTTTTTTCAGGTCAATTACCAATTCCTTTATGCTTGTGAAAATTGGATAAAAAATTATAAAATGAAAACTCATTATAAAATCATTTTTTGTAAGATTGTTTAACAGCAAGTGATTCTGATTTTTTTCGGTTGGGGCTACCATAGGATGACACAGAAAATGTTAGAGTGAGAGAGATGAAAGAGAAAGGGTTGAGAGGGATAAGGGAGGTGAACAAGGATTTGGGAGTTTTTTTTTTTTTTTAGTTTTGAGATATGAAAATTATTAAAATACCCTTAACCTTAAAACTTGGAATCCATGTTATATAAGAGTAATTTTGTCTACTAAAACTCGATACACATTACTAAAATGTACCAACTAAAAAACAGGCGTACGCGTTGTTGGGATTTTGTGACTCAAACAACATTTGATTGAAGGAGTCAAAGCAGTTAAATAAAAATATATTTTTATCTTATTTTTAGGAAGATTTTATGCATTATTTAATTAATTAGATTTTATGCATTATTTAATTAATTAATTTAGGAGATATTTTTCCAAAGTTGATTACAAATGATGTACTATAAATATTTACTGTTTATGCTCAATAAAATGATCAGTTTCCCTTTTATTCTTTTGCCTCTTATACGGTAAAACCACAACAATTGGTATCAAGAGCAAAAAGGATCTTATGGGATCTGTGATATAACCCATAAACACCTACAACCACAAAATAACCACCACACATAAGATGGAATCTCAAACATCCTTTACTACCGTTTCTATACCTATATTTGATGGACAAAACTATCAAATGTGGGCTGTCAAAATGGAAGCATATCTAGATGCTAACGATGTGTGGGAAGCGGTAGAAGAAGACTACGAAGTGTCTCCCTTGCTAGATATTCCTACGGTTGCTCAAATGAAAAATCACAAAGAAAGGAGGCTTCGAAAATCCAAAGCCAAATCAATTTTGTTCACAACCGTATCTCTAGTCATTTTCAACAGAATAATGACGTTGAAAACGACATATGAAATCTGGAAGTTTTTGGAGGAGTATGAAGGCAGTGAGAGAATCAAAGGAATGCTAGCTTTGAATCTGGTTCGAGAACTTGAGATGCAAAGGATGAAAGATTCGGAGACAATCAAAGATTATGCAGACAAGCTTCTCGGCATTGCAAACAAAATACGTCTTCTTGGTACTGATATTCCTGATTCTAGAATTGTTCAAAAAATACTTGTAACAATTCCAGAAAGATATGAAGCCACATTGACTTCCTTGGAGAACTCACAAGATCTTTCTACTATTACCTTGGCATAACTTTTGACTGCACTTCAGGCTTCAGAACAAAGAAGACTCATGAGAGAAGAAGGTCATATTAAAGGGGCTTTGCTAGCTAAATTTATGAAAAACAAGGGTAAGTCTTTCAACCACAAAAATGATAGCAAATCCTTTCATGTTTTTCCATCATGTCCTTTTTGTAAGAAAAACAATCATCCAGAGACGAAATGTTGGTGGAGGCCAGATGTGAAATGCCATAAATGTGGACAATTAGGGCATGTGGAGAAAATCTGCAAGTCATCAAAGATACAAGAGAATGTACAAGCTGTTGTTGAAGAGGGTGAAGAAGAAGATCTTTTGGTTGTTTCTTGCTTTGCCACTACAATCAATAGAAAGTTGGCTAATTGATAGTGGTTGCACGAACCACATGACTTACAATAAAGAATTATTCAAAGATCTTGATGCAACCTATAACACAACTGTCAGAATTGGAAACGGAGCAAAAATAGCAGTGAAGGACAAAGGAACCATCGCGGTCAAAGGTTGCACAGGTTTGAAATTAATTACTAATGTTCTATACGTTCCTGAAATTGATCAAAACTTGTTGAGTGTTGGCCAACTTCTAGAGAAAGGTTATAAAGTTCTATTTAAAGATAAAACCTGCATGATTAAAGATTCAGATAATAAAGAATTATTCAGAGTTCGAATGAAAGGCAAGAGCTTTGCTTTGAATTTGATTGATGAAGAGCAATTTGTTATGCACAAGGTTGAAGACAATATGCAGGTACAAGGGCTTCCTAAAATAGAAGAGAAATCACCCGTATGCGCAACTTTGCAATATGAAAAACAAACAAGGTTGTTTTTTCAAAAAGACAAATCTTGGAGAGCAACAAACAAACTGCAGGATGTCAAAGAACCTAAAAGAACACCATCTTTGAATGACAAGAAAGTAGAGCTAGTAGGTGTTAAAGTTGGTGAAAGTCAAATTAAACCAGAAAAATTAGAGGAAGAAAAGCATCCTAAGACAACTCTTCCCAAAGTAGAAGCTGAAAATGCGGAAAAGCCAAAAGATCAACTACAAATAGATGAGAAATTTGTAAAAGATTGTAAAGACGTGAAGACTAAGTAAGAAATTGTGATCGGGACTTCCAAAAGTGAAAAAAACTTTAGATGATACGGTTAAGGACCAAAAAAAACTTAGTATATGCTGACTTTGAGTTAAGGAGGAGATTGTTGGGATTTTGTGACTCAAACAACATTTGATTGAAGGAGTCAAAGCAGTTAAATAAAAATATATTTTTATCTTATTTTTAGGAAGATTTTATGCATTATTTAATTAATTAGATTTTATGCATTATTTAATTAATTAATTTAGGAGATATTTTTCCAAAGTTGATTACAAATGATGTACTATAAATATTTACTGTTTATGCTCAATAAAATGATCAATTTCCCTTTTATTCTTTTGCCTCTTATACGGTAAAACCACAATACGCGTTAGCAAACCATATATATATATATATATATATATATATATATATATACACACACTAAATTGAGACTTTATTACGTGGGACTACCAACATGTAACAAAAAAAAAAGATTAAGAAATTAAAAAAAAAACACAAACGAACATGTGACACTTCTTTAACATCATTTATATAGCATTAACCTGATCTGCAAAATGAAAATTCACCTGCAACCTGCCCTTTACCTACGAGGATATCCGTTTCAAAAAATCCACAGATATTTAAAACGCACAATACTCGCGGATATCCGTAAATATTAAAAAATATGTATTTTATACATTTTAAAAATAATATTTAAATAAAATTACAAAAAATATATAAAATTTAATATAAATAAAAAAAAATATAAATTAAAATTTAATTTTAATTAAATTTAATATAATAAAATATAAATTTATTTTAATTTAAATAAAATAAAATATGAATAGTGTTTAAAAAAATTTCGCAAATATGTCTAATGAATTCACGAAAGGTAGATGATTTAAATAAAATGTTTAGATGCTAGTTTTTATAAAGAACATATATGGGAAACGTTTCAAAGATCAAAGAAATACAACACAAATTTTATACTGGTTCGCTCAATCTAAGATATGTCTAGTTCTCTTACAAGAACTTTTAAGGGGTTTCACTAATATTTAAGAATATTACACAAGTTTTACGTCTTCAGGTTTACAATGAGTATTATTAACACCACTCCTAGTTTACCTATTTAACACAACTAGTCTGAGTTTAACCACTCCTGCTATCAAACCTAGACAAAATTGTTTAAATCAACTAAGCTAAACACCAAGTATTTTAATTCTCTTCAGAATGTATAACATAATGAGTGTTATGAGCAAATACGTATTGGTAACTCTCAAAGAGAGAATAAAAAAAGTACAATGAAATCTAAGATTTTGTAGAGGTTCTTTCTCTTAAAAAATAGCTTTAGACACTATAAAGTAACAATAAGCTTGTATGAGCATTCAAGAGTTCACTATTGTATCATTCTTGTCTTCTCTTCATGCACCTGTCTATTTATAACTTTCTTTGAAAAATGTCCGTTAGACACAGAAGTTGACTTCATGTAGAGCTAGTAGCCTTTTTAGGTAGGAAGTCAGACTCAAGTCTACATAACAGAAGTACACTGCTTTGTCATAGATTTTATCAAAACATAGCTTATACTATGAGTCAGAGGAGAAGGCTTCAAGGGAAACATTCCATAATATACTTCATATCTCTCATCGTCTTTATCTTATGTGTAGTGATTTTGATCAAGTCTTTATACTTTTGTGATCTGCACAAATATCAAGAACATGGTATATAAGTATCAAAACACTTTATCGTACATGCATTACATGTTCAAAATATTTTATCATTTGTTAACTCATTAATAAATGCATTATTTAGCAAAACATTCAACATATAATAATCAAATAGTGTGAAAGATTATATGCTTTATATTCAAAAAGTTGTTTGTGATTTATAACATTTAGCAAGTTTTCTTAGACGATACATTTTTTAAGACGCTTGCTTGATTAACATTGTCTGAGTAAAACATATTTTTAAGCTTTAGAGAGACGCTTATTTTCGTAAGATATTGTTTGTAAAACGTTGTCCATTTAGACAATATAAGTTTGAAAGCGTTATTCTATAATTCATTAGATAATTCTTTATAAAAGACATTTCCTTTCTTTAGACACATTTTACAAAACTTTTTCTTTCACACAATATAATTTAGAAAAAACATTATTGTAAGCTTGTTTATGTCTAGAAATGATGTACCAAAATTTATTTCTCTTAAACACTTTTTAAAGCAACATTATTTTCAACATGATATTTCGTTTAATGTTGTTTATTTAACTTCAAAACTTGAGTTGCTAGTGTTGGAAATCCAAGTGTGAGTCCAAGTCCCACATTGGATAGAAATGAGAAAGTAGAGCAGTATATAAAGGTGAAAGAGTGGTGTCGATTCCTTATATAATTGGTTCAGATGTTATTGGTGTTTGTGTAACTCACATAAAACCTCCTCCTTGATAGACCCAATAGCTAGACGGTCTAGTCTTTAGACGATCTTGTCTTAATAACAATTGTAGTCTCACTTATAGATGTTAAGCGTTCTTGAACAACATCCCTAGTTTTCCATTTTTTGAACCCAACACTTTGAACATAGACACTTAATGGCAAGACCATTAACAAAATTCAAAAAAAGTTCAACCCATTTGCATATTCAGTGTTGTTTCGAGGTTTAGAAATCCACAATTCATTTATTAGCATGACCACAAAACAAACACAAAAAGAAAAAAAAAATATTTAGCAAGGGGATTATACAAAGAAAACCTTTATGGCATAAATAATGGTGAAGGACAATGCTGGCACTTTTGAAACACCTAACCACACGTTTAAGCCAATTTTGCCTTCCTTGGGTGCTAATACATAATATAAGTGTGCAATTATTAAAACAAATATAAAATGTTGAATATGAGTGGAAGTTTCATGTTAACTAAGTTAAACAACTACAAAATTAAAAATCACAATTGGAAACCACATTTGACAGCTTGACAACTCTGGTGTAGACATGAAGATTTTCTTAATGCTATTGTTGTATGCTATGCAATTTATGGAAAAATAATGAACTAAACTAATTGATAATAATGAGAATGAATGGAAAATACTTTTTAATTATGCAAAGAATGCACAAAACCTAAAACCTCACCTTGAACCTAAGGTTGCCAGGTTAGTAGCATGTAGGGGTGGGCAAAGTATACTGCAATGCACTATATTATAAAAATTTGTAGTTAACTACAAAATAGTTTGTCTGAACTGAACTAAAAAATAGTTCAGGCGAACTGAACTGAACTGGTATTAAGTTCACTTATAGTACATTATAGTTCAGTAAACTAATTTTTAGTTTACTTATAAAGCAGTGCAGTAAACTAGTTCCACTTTCTTTCAAAACTAAAAAATACTGTTGCAGTTTATAAATGTTTGTCCCACGGGACTTGGAAGCTTCTCACAGCTTTTGAAAAAACAAAGAACTTATAAGAACTAAATTGAAAAGGTAGAGTTATTGAATACACAATTCAAAAGTAAAATCGATTACTCTGATATTTAAACATGTATGTCAAGATTTTACTTTAGCTGTGTCATATGATACAACTCTATTTGCTGTCAGATCACTCTTGTTTCCAACTAAAAGTTGTAAACATTATCACTGGCATAGCAATCAATTTCACTAAGCCACTGCTTCACATTTTTGAAGCTATCTTCATCTGTCACGTCATAAATAATCCGTGAAAGGAACCAGTTAGAGAAGAGTGCAACAAAAGGCAATTCAGGGATACAGTTAGATTAACAGTAATAAAAAAAACCAGCAAGACTCTTTATGAGTCATTTGGCAGAAGCTGATTAAATAAAAAAACAAAGGGTGAAGCTTCCTTAGAAGTTTTTTAGAAAAGGTGATTCTCTCAGTTATATATATATATATATATATATATATATATATATATATATATATATATATATATATATATATATATATATATATATATATATATATATATATATATATATATATATATATATATATATATGAATGACACTGTCAAAAGACAACAAGTGTCATACATAGTTAGTTTGGTCCCGCAAAACAAACCACACACACTCTTGTGTTTTTTCTATCATCCGTTTGTCATTTGCCAGATTCAACTTGCCACAGAAAACATCTTTTTTTCTTTCTCTCTTCTTATAATATTCAAATTATTCTCTGGCATAATAATATCTACAAGTACATTATAGAAAAATAGAAATTCTAAATACAACAAAAAAATTCAACAAATTCAGTCAGAACTTAGGAAAATGATAGGAAAAATTTGGAGAAGGAACCGATCATACCAAGAAACTTAAACAACTATTTGGTTCTCCATACTCATCTATTCTCTCAAATCAAACTAATCTAATTGGGCTAACTATAAACTGAGAATTTGACAAGCTAAGAAGTCACCAAGAGCTTTGAAGAGATACCAGAATGCAAACCAAAATTCAACTTCTTTCATACTACACTCAGTTCTTGAAAGGAAAAAGGTAAGGAAAATATCTCTAAACAAGGTGACAGTATTGGAACAAATTCAGATCCAGTACTTGTTATGGAAGGGAACTCTGTCATGGAACAATTTCTCCTTTTTTTCTCTTTTACTTTATAATTACAAAAATATAACTTTTGAATTACCATATTAAATTATCAAAATATATTTTTCTTATTTTTGTAATAAGTGCTTTTGCATTTGCTAGTTTAAGAATGTCACATGCTAACATTTATATCTACAAGTGTTACAAAGATGCTGGAGTAAGATATTATTTATGCAGGATCCAAAAATCATATGGGCCAAAGTTTGCTCTTTATATAATTTAAACTTTGTCCTTATAATGATACATATATATCTAGTATTATCCATTTGCCCTTACGAACATACAAAGCAACACATACTCGTTCAGATTATCAGAACTACAATCCTTATACATCCAATCTTAACCAAGTTGATTGTCTATTGTCATAGGTAAATGATTCAGTTAATCATTAGAACCTTTAAACTTTACACCTTGGTATTCACTTACCTAAACTTACTTTCAGCATGTTTCATAACTAAAACAAACCAATTTAACATGAAATGCTAAGGTCCAATAGTATTTAAGAATTAACAAATTTCATACAATGCATTACACACGGTCAATATCAACACCAAGGAAAACATTCAAATAAAACCTAAAACAGAAAATTCTAGAAGCACATGGAATCACTTTCTCATGGGCATATAAACAAACATCTAAAGATCATAAGTTTGAGAAAACCTAACCCAATGTAAATGATGAGTCAACGAGAAAAAGATATCAAAAGTGGAAGCAAGAATGGAAAGCTTGAAGGCTTGTCGAGCAGGGAAAGGAACACCCATCTTGAATCTAAAAAAGGGAGGACGCTCCTCCCACGAGAAGAAAAAAATTAGTAAAGATAAAGATTATGAATTAGTTAATAACAGGAGAGAGACCTGGAGGAGTCATTGACGCTGGAG
Source organism: Vigna umbellata (assembly GCF_029865625.1). Classification (NCBI taxonomy): domain Eukaryota; kingdom Viridiplantae; phylum Streptophyta; class Magnoliopsida; order Fabales; family Fabaceae; genus Vigna; species Vigna umbellata. The sequence goes on along the minus strand of NC_142173.1, from coordinate 22,301,197 downwards.
CGAAAAGAGAGTCGATGAGGAAATCGAGGGAGATGGGAGGAAGGATGGGCGACCGCAGAATGGGCGAGGGCAGGATGGGCGGTGGCACGAAGGAAGAGGGCAGCGGACCTTGGCAAAAGCTGCGAGGTGTAGTGATAGAAAAAGAGATTCTGATGGAGAAAGGATAAAAAAAACTCATGTGTTAACTTGTTAACTGGTTAACTGTCTTAAGTTTCAGTTAATTGCCTTAAGTTTAAGTTCTTTTAACCTGAACTATGAAATAATTGAATTAGATTTTAGTAAAAACAGTTCAATTTTTTTAAGTATAAAATAATACAGTTAACTGTAGTTTAAGTTCACTTTGATGAACTATGCCCACCCCGTAGTAGCATGACAACACCAACTTTGAACTCTAGAATTAGCTTACACGTACTAAAAGGGCCTAACTATTATGCTAATGATGCAAACATGATTTATGCAATTGAAATTTAAACTAGCTAATTGATCTAAAATGTTAGCAAAACTAAAAGTCCTCAATTAGGTAAATTGATAAAACAAAACTAGAAATAGATGCTTAATATGCCAAGACTGAAATAAAATTCAGAGAATGAAGGCAACTAAACCAACAAGTCTAAATGATGCTAGTCAATTAAAAGGATACTAGAAAATAGAATATGAATGCAAAACCAAAAATCAATCATTACTTAAAACCTGAACAATGTAATTGAACTAGCATGATCTCAATTTTAACAACAAAAAGTAAAATAAAGCAAAATTGAACATATAAGAATTAAGGTACATACAAAACACAACTCAGAATGTTCTTTCTGAACTAAAACATGATTTTAATTGGTGAACTCAATATTAACTTTGCTCAAGAAGATATGTTGTTAAGTAAGGCCCACTTTGGGGTGTTAGGATTCTAAAACAGAACCTTGATTACACAGAGTTTACAAGTTCAGTTCACCCAATCAAAATCGAGAATCATAATTCTAAAATAGCAATCCAAGAATAAAAAACATAAATAAAGCAATTATAACAGCTTGAATGTAAACCAAAAACTAGTAAACTTGTGCAGGATAAGCAAAATGCAATGCATGTGAATTAAAAGAAGGCCTAGATCATTAACATGGTCGGAAACAAAAATATGTAGAGAGAACTCAATTAGGAACCCAAAAAGAATAATATTCAAATTTATTAAATCATGGCAGTTCAAAAATGAAACTCTAGTGTTTTCTAATATGTTTAGCTTCAAAAAACATATTTAATAATTATTTAATGACAAAAAACAGTCTGAGAATGCCCCAAATAGAATAATGAAACTCTAGTGAAGATTATTGCAATTTAAGTCACTGCTTTAGTTGATTTCTTTTACTGATTTTTGTTTTATCCTTAGTAATTTATTTTATTTCATTCAGTTTCTTGCATTTTTATCTTGCTAATTCCTTTATTTTCTAGCTAGTTTATGTTTTTCACAATTTTACTTCCTTGCTATATTACTTTAATGCACCTTCATCTTCAACATTCTCATTTTGTTATTGAAAAGCAAGTTAAGATTTCAAGTATTAAAATTTCTAAATTATATGAGGCTTTCTAGAATCTATTTATTTGGAGAAATGCACGAGTTATTAATTTATATTCATATGAAAAGACAATACAGTGAAATGTATTCATAATGATAATTCAAGATATAAATAGACTTTGTATTGATCATTGAATTTTAATTCCAATAATATAATTTAGATTGAAAGAGGATGTATTTGCTAGTCTCATTAAAAGATCCACAAATGGAGTTTATTTAATTCATTAAAAATATTTGAAGATTCATCAAACTAAATTTTCTAAAAACAATAATACAAAGTTTCTCAAAGACTCGAACACTTAATTTGTAAAGGGGTCAAGACACCGGCGATACCGGTTCTAATAACTACCATTTTCATCATATACACCATATCTAAAAAACCTAGTTGTGCCATATGCTGGAAAAAAAAAACCTAGTTCTGCACATGTCTGAGAAGTAAGAACAAGAAAATTACCTGGGTTCTTTAAAGTAGTGTCGTTGCACTAGCACAAAAATCGCGTACAACGTCGAATATTTTGGGTTTTTAACGTCGAATTCGCGAATGATGACATATCAAGAGACGTTAAATTGATGTCGAATTTAAAAAATTAGACATTAAATTAACGTCAAATTTTGTCAATATACCACGTTAATAATTTTTTTTGTTTTTTTTAATTAATTGTGATTATTTTTTACAACTCTACAAGACCTGAAAAGCAAAAAAATAACAAATTTTAGTTTTTAGTATTTTATAAAATAAGAATTATGAACGTGTAGTGTAGTATCAATAATAAACAACAATAACCAACAACAAACACGTTCAATCAAACAACAACAAACAAGTTCAACCAAACAACAACAACAAACAATTTTAACAAAAAAACAACAAACAAGTTTAACAAATAAGTTCTTCAAAACGAAAACGAAAACTAACCTTCAAAAGATGGATTCGTCGAAATAAAGAGTGGGAGAGAAAGCAGAATTCACCTATGAAGGATAAGAGCACGAAAATAATAGGTCAAAATAAACGAAAATGCATTTGTATCAAATGAAAGAAAGTTTACATGTGATGGTCGTCAAACTTCGTTCGAGAAAAGTTTGAGAAGAGAAGAGGGTCTCACACGCTAAGATAAAGTGAATGAACTTTCAATCTTCCGCTCAAATTTTTATTGAATTCACTAACCTTTAACGTTGGGGCATTTGACGTTATATATCCTCTTAGTCGAATTACAATTCTAAACGACGTTTAATAATTATATTTATTTACAAAAATGTCATCGGTCGTTTTTAACGTTGGCTATTCAATGGTTGGACGTTGAACGCGTGACATTATACGCTATTTTTATACTAGTGTTGAAAGGGGTTTGAAGACATTATGAACATCACAGATACGATAGCAAAATCACAAAAGCAACAACTATGACTCAAAATGTGGAACAAAGCTAATTGGTCTACCTTACAGGAGTGGTATTTAAACGCTTTAGGAAAAATCACTAGTGTAGAAAAGGTCTTTTACGTCATTGTTTAGACGTCCGATCTCTGAATATCCAACGTAAAAAATAATCGGTGACATTTTTGTAATTAGAACAAGTATTTAGATGTCGGCTATGGAGGGGCCCCAACGTCTAAATACTCATATACGTCAGCTACCTCCAAATGGACGCCAAAAAGATATGAAAAAGTAAAAAAAACATTCATCTTTTATTCCTATTTGGATGTCGGGGTGCAGGGGGACTGACGTCTATAATCTATTTAGACGTCGGCCACCCATATCAGACGCCTAAAGGGTCAGCTCGGAATCCAAAAAGTCACTTTTTGACGCCATTTATACGTTTGATCACGCCAATCTAACGTTTATAGGCTATTTAAACGTTGGCCCCCCTTCCCCAGACGCCAAATGGTTTGCGAAAATTGACTTTTCCTTTGTCATTAGGCGTCTATCGGTCAGCCCCGACATTTGAATAGGGCTTAGACGTCGGCCACCCCCATCCTAATGCCTAAAGTGTGCGCAAAAATTAATTTTTAAATGCTTTAAACGTCGGCTAGGTAGGGAAGTAGACGTTTAAAGCCATTTAGATGTCGGGGATGAGGGTGGCCGACATCTAAATGACTGCTATTACTAAACCCCCGCGCGAGGTAGCAATTACGCGCACTCATTGTTCATCGTCTTCCTCGCGTTTTCTCTCCACGAGCTACGTTTTTCAGGTTCGTGTTCTCACTTTTGCACTGTTTAAAATTAATTTTACTCCGATTACATTACTCTTTGATGAATTATCTTTCATTTAAATCGATTAAAATGCGTTTTCGTTGGGTTTTGGCGCAGTTTTGCTCGTGTCCTTGGGCGGCGTTCTTGGGTGACGATTTCTTGCGTTGGCTCTCCTCCATTTCCCTCCACTATGTTTTTAATCTGTTAACAAAGTTAGCATTCTTGTTTAAAAGTTTTTGTCAATGCATATTATTGGCTTTTGGGTATGCATGTTATTAGCTTTTGGATATGCATGTTATTGGCTTTTGGATATTCATGTTATTGGCTTTTGGATTTGCATGTTGTTGGATTTTGGATATATGCATGTTATTGGCTTTTGTGTCTCACTGGCAACTGATGGTCATCATTCCCAAACAATGTAAAATTATATGGTTTTGTCCGTTGCACAGGAAGATGAAAATTGACTTGAGAAACATGCTTCAGGGTAAGTGTTTATCTTTTTATGTTTCAAATTCATGTTGACCTTCAATTTTTATGATAAATATAGTTATATTAATATTACATTGTGTTTTCAATGTAAATAGAGTTATGGGTAAATACCCAGTTCAGCTAGTTCAAATCCTGTATCCAAAGGTTGTAAGTCATTTATAGTTCTAATTCATTTTCTATGTTATTAAATGATCTAAATGCTTGACTATTTAGTTTGTCATTTTAGTATAACAAGCAGTTAGATTCATGGAAATGTGGCTACTATGTCATGTCTTGGACTAAGATATCATTCGAGCTGCCATTACAGATGACTGGAATGAGGTAATGATGCTTACCTTCAATACATTACAAATCAAATTCATCTTTAAACATATATGAAAACATAATGAACTTTCTTCATTTTGCAGTGCTTCAAGAGTACATCTCCTATACTAGAGGACGCAATTAAGTAGATAAGACAGGAGTGGACAACTTATCTTCTGCAAAGATGGACCTAGGAAGACTTCTATTTGTTGTTGAACATTAATTACATTTAGTTTAAGTTTAGCTTTTGATAGTTTAGGTTTTGGATTGTTTTTTAGGTTATTTAGAACTTTGTTTAGTTGAAACACACACACACACAAACACACACACACACACACACACACACACACACACACACACACACACACACATATATATATATATATATATATATATATATATATATATATATATATATATTATAGTATACTATTCTGGGATAATTTTCTGTTTTTCAGGTGTGGTTTTATTGCAAATATAAATTATTTTTTTTAGAAAAAAACACCTAGTAGACGTATGTTATGGTACTGTTCGACGTCTACAAATGTTTGTTAGTGCACATGCAGTCGTCCAATGGATTACAATGGCTAACCACGTTTCAGGGGTTTAGACGTCGGCTACTACTAGGGATGACAATGGGTCGGGTCGGGTACGGATAGTGTCTACTTGTACCCGACCTGCCGAATAAAACTGTACATGCTACCTGACCCGCTACCCACTGAATATCTGCATAAATAAAATCCGCGAATTTTTTTAAACCCGTAGATACCCGTTTTCAACCCACGAATATTTTAAAAAATTTATTTTATAAGTCGGGGAAAGCAAAATAGAAAAAGAATTGTGAGGACTAAAAAACAATATAGAAAATAAAATAAATATATACAAGAAGTATCAATTGATTCTAAAATCCTCATAAGAAAAACCCTAGTGCCGCCCTCTGCACTACACTTGAGAAATCACCGATGGGGAAGAAGCGAAAGGTAGCACCCAAATCTTTTGCATCCGCTGAACCTCCACTCAAGCATCACCAACCTCCGCATGATGGCGTGCCAGCTGGCGTCCATTGGCCTCGTCAGTAGCATCCAGAGTCACAGGCAATGCCTTCCTCAGCGCCGACGCTATCATCGTCAGTTTCGGAGTACATGCAGAGGAAGATCTACGTGACTAACGACGATGCAGAACTCGATCCGCAGAAGCTTTCGACGTTCTTTCCACGGTTCGGGGAAATTGAGGAGGGGCCTTTGGGGCTGGATAAGGTAACAGGGAAAGAGAAAGAGGCAAAAAATGAAAGAGACAAAGATGAAAAAGGCACATATGAAAGAGGCACATATGAAACCTATGAGGAGGGGCCTTTGGGCCTTTGGAGGTTGTTGCACAGATGAAAGAGGCAAAAAATAAAACCTAATTTAAATCTAAGGTATAAAAGTAATTTCAATTTTTTAACGGCTAACGGGTATCCGCGGGTCGAATAGTATAATACTCGCACCGACCCGTTTATAAGTGGGTATGAAAATACTCACTTCTCACAACCCGTGGATAGTAAATATCCATGGGTATCAACTATCCGTTGTGAATATCTGCAGATATCCGCGGTCGCGAATTGTTTTGCCATCCCTAGCTGCTACCAATCAGACGTCTATATAGACGTCTGATCTATAGTGTCTGACGCCTATATAGACATTTGATCTGTAGTATCCGATGTCTATATAGACGTCTGACTGTATTGTCCGACGTCCCATTTACATCATTCATAAAGACGTCAGAGCGAGATCAAACATAAAAAGTCCAAAAAAACAAACATTAAAAGTTTTTTCTAGTGAATATAACACATGAAAAGTGACATCTTAATATATGGATTTATTCATATCTCCAACATGATCTTTGCTTTTTTTTTTTAAAAAAAGTACCATTGAAGGGTATTATTTTATTTCCAAAAGACTAATTTGATTATTTCCTACTTAAAAGTATCATGAGAAAAAAAAATATTTGCTTTAAAGACTCAAGTTCACATAGTTGTATGTCTCCCTTATATTGATATGTGGGAGATAATGTCTACTAACATATGGAAATGGAAATGTCGTATTCCTCTAGTCTCAACTTAAAAACCACCCTGCTTAAAACCAACATTACGTAAACACAAAACATAGCCGTAAATATAGAAACATGGAATGACACATGAATGCGAAGGCATGTATCCCCATGAACTTTATCCCTTACTCTCCCAAACTCTATTCCAAAAAAATAAGAAAACAGTTAGTCTTAATATCTTTTTATATATATACAACTTGAATCCTTCAATCAAGACTCTCTCAAAATATTTTCTTAAAATAATTTTATTTTATCATGTAATAACTATCATACACTTTTGGAATCACCTGTGTTCTTTAACAAGTCGATAATTCAAAATATTAGAAATATTTATTAATTTTAAGTACTTGATAGAATAAATAAGAAAGTAATACTCTAAACATGCAAGTGGATTTGATGATTTACACAACTAAAGAGTTAATTTAAACCATTGACCAACAATTGAATTTCATCTTATTCCACATCAAGGGTATCGAGATATCAGTCAAAATAAACTAAAACGGGAGAATAGAGTTTGTTTGACCAATGACGACAAAGGGTATATCAGACAAACCTCTTTAACTCCGCCTCCTTCTCTCACCTTTTTACTATATCGTACAAACTTCCCTTTGATATGTCCGCTATCAAACTTAAGGCCAGTTTCGTAATTTCGTTTACCTTTCTATAAATACCCCTTGCAGTTACTGCGTTCGTTAGCGTTTTACTTCATTTGACTTTGTTCAGTCAGTTTTTTCGCTCCCGATTTCTCCAATTCCAATGGAAAGAGGCAGAGGCAGTCACGGTGGCCGTAGCAGTTACCGCGGCCGTGGCAGTTACCACGGTCGTGACAGTTACCACGGTCGTGACAGTTACCACGGTCGTGACAGTTACCATGGTCGTGACAGTGGCAGTTATGGTATCGGTGAGGGCAATGCTGGGCACTACACTTCTGATGGTCGATACGGCAATACTGGTCGTAGCAGTTACGGCGGACGTGACAGTTACGGTGGCCGTAGAGGAAGGTTCTACCAACGTCCCCAGTTAAGTGGTGGCAATGAACACAGGTCTCCTTCCCAACCACAGCCAAAAGAACAGTGGCAACGGAAGTTAAATCCTTCTTCTTCTTCCCGTGGGGAATCTTCAGAACCACATGCTTCTCAACCTCGACCTGAAACTGAAACTGAAACTGGAATTGAAACTGACAAACTGACAATTCAAAATCCAGGTATTGAGCGCGCCTTTCTTGCTATATTTATAGCTTAAAAAATGCATCAATCTTTATTATAATGATAGTAAGAATTCAATTTATATTTTCAATTTGTTACAGACGTCGGATCTTTGAGGATATCAGAGGAAAAAGTAGAGAGCATCAGACCAATGCGTAGGCCTGACAAAGGGGGAAAAATGGCAGCTAAGAGAAACACCCTTGAGGTGAATTATTTCCTTGTTCAGTTTGATGAAAAGAGAGTAATATTCCACTACAATGTGGATGTGAAGGCCAAGGCTCCATCCATGAACAACCGGCCTCAGAAGATTTCCAAGTTTCTTCTGTCGTCGATTCGGGATAAGCTGTTTTCCGATCAGGCGTTCCCGACTTCGGCGTACGACGGCGACAAGAGCATATTCAGCTCGGAGCGCTTGAAGGAAGGAACCTTCGATGTGGAGGTGGTGAAAGGTGGGGAAGCAAGAATGCTTTGGTATTCGGTCACTCTTACACTTGTGAAGGACCTTGAACTCCGCAAGTTGAGAGATTACTTGAGTGGAAAGGTTCTTGGAACTCCTGCAGATGTTTTACAGGGCTTGAATTTGGTGGCGAAGGAGAATCCCAGTAAGCAGTGTGATACGGTTGGGTGCTGCTTCTTCCCCAAGGATCATCCCATAAGTCCGGAAGACTCTAAAGGGATAATTGCAACTGGAGGGTTTCAGCAGAGTCTTAAAACCAGTTCTCAGGGCTTGTCCTTGTGCGTCGACTTTTCCGTTCTGTCGTATTTTGGGGAGGAGAAACCGGTGTTGAAGTTTCTGCACGAACAGATTGAGAATTTCGATTTGAGGATGTTTCCCAAGTTCAAGAAAAAAGTTGAGGATTTACTTGTCGGGTTGAAAGTTAATGTAACCCACCGGAAGACGAAGCAGAAATACACTATCACAAAGTTGACACCCATGGTTACGAGCAAGATCAGATTCCCTGTTTTGGACAGTGAGGGGCGGAATCCAGCAGGGGAATGTAGTCTGATTGATTACTTTTGCAGGAAGCATAAGGTGGAGATTCAACACACGGAAATTCCTGCCTTGGATTTTGGAGGCAACAAGATGAATTATGTTCCAATGGAGTTGTGCGTCTTGATCAAGGATCAAAGATGCCCCAAAGAGAACTTACTGAATACAGATGCTGGCAATGTGTTGAGAAGAATGTCACTGGCTACTGCAGGAGAAAGGCGAAGAAAAATATGCACTATAGTGGAATCAGAGGAAGGACCGTGTGGGTAAGTGAATTTGAACCTGGTTAGTAATTGTTGCAATGAATTTAGCATTTGCAAAAATTGCAAATCATTTGTGTTGACAGTTTCTTTTCCTGAATTTGTTGGAAACAAAGGCCTGACAGAATCTGTTTTGACAGAGGTGGTGTTATGGAGAGTTTTGGCATGCGTGTGGACACTTCCATGACAAAAGTGACAGGACGCGTAATTCAGCCCCCGGAATTGAAGATAGCTAATCGAAAGGGTGGGATTATTAGTATGACACTGGAAGTGGGGAAACCTCAGTGGAGTCTGAAGGGAGGGTCAATGGTGGAAGGCAAGCCGTTAAAGTGTTGGGGCATTATTTATTTTTCTGATTCCAAGTGCCAATTTAAAAGCGAACAGTTCATTAACAATCTTCGTAAGAAGTGCGGATTACTCGGCATTAGAATGGAGAAGCCAGCTTGTTCTCAAGAATTTCCTATGTCGACTCTTCGCAAATACGAGTCGCTGTGTGAGTTACTTCAAAACATTGATCACCAGGTTCAAAAGGAACGTGAACAACGGCTGCAGATTCTTCTTTGTGTGATGGCCGATAAAGATTCAGGTTACAAGAGCCTAAAGTTGATCGCCGAGACCAAGGTTGGGGTGGTGACACAATGCTGCTTACGTTGTCACGCTAGTGATTCGAAGGATCACTTCCTTACAAATCTTGCCCTCAAGATGAATGCCAAAATTGGAGGAAGTAATGTAGAGCTCATGAATAAGCTACCAAACTTTGACGGCGAAGGTCATGTTATGTTCATAGGAGCTGATGTTAATCATCCACCTTCCAGGGACACCAACAGTCCATCAATTGCTGCTGTAGTCGCCACTGTTAATTGGCCTGCTGCAAATCGCTATGCTGCACGTGTTTGTGCTCAAGGTCACCGGGTTGAAAAAATTTTGAATTTTGGAAGAAGTTGCCTTGAACTAGTTTCTTATTACAATAAGCTGAACAACGTGTGGCCAGAAAAAATTGTTATCTTTCGAGATGGCGTGAGCGAAAGTCAATTTAACATGGTTCTGACGGAAGAGCTGCAAGATTTGAAATCAGTGTTTGGTGACTCAAATCACTCGCCAACCATCACTCTTATTGTTGCACAAAAGCGACATCAAACTCGATTTTTTGTGAAGGGTAAAAGTTTCAATGTGCTACCCGGAACAGTTATAGACACAGAGGTGGTACATCCTTATGAATTTGACTTCTACCTTTTTAGTCACAAAGGGATATCGGGTACAAGCAAGCCCACTCATTATCATGTGTTATGGGATGAACACAAATTTACATCTGATGATTTGCAGAAACTTATATACGAAATGTGCTTTACCTTTGCAAAGTGCACTGGACCAGTATCTTTGGTTCCTCCAGTGTACTATGCTGATCTAGCTGCATACAGAGGCCGGGTATACTATGAAGCAATGAATGAAGTCAAATCTGATCGCTCTGCCACTACTGGATCTTCTTCCTCAGTTTCTGCTTTAAATGATGAAGGCTGTTACAAGTTGCACCCTGACGTCGAAAACCTTATGTTCTTCATTTGAATGCCTTCCATTTGCTCTTTCCATATGGACAAACCGCTTCAAATAGGTTAGTTTGTGCGTGAATCTAACGGCTCAATTCAAACTATCATGTTCTCTGTTTGTTACACTACTTGTAATTGTGTCATGTTTGTCTTGTTTTACTCTAAAACACACTTATACAATAAAAAATAAAATAGAAAGGAATAATATCAAATGAATCTAAAATATTTTTATTTGTCGTATCATTTCTCTAAATAAAAGGTATCAGCGGGTTTGATTTAGTCTCTCTCAAATCTCCCTTTTCTTTGATACGGTTGGTAATTTGGAATGTATAGTTTTATCTGGATATCTATTATATTTGATGTATTATTATGGTCGTTTTTACTCTCCTAAAAAGCTGAGCAATTAATAACAGGACATAATAAGAAAGCCTTAAAGTAATAGAGGCATACCTCGACCATGGCTCCAGGCCGTATTTGGGAATTTTGTTTTTCTACCACTATCATCAATGCTTATTATTTTATTTTATTTTAGCTTTTAGAGTTACTATTTATATCATTCTAAATTTTTGTATTTTATTTCTTTAGATAAAAACAATTTGAATTAGGCTCGGTCAACTGGAATGTGTATAATTGATATATGAAATCTTTCAATTGAGAATATTCATCGACTTGAGACAAAGAGAAAAAAAGATCTATCTATTTTTTCAGTTATTCAATTAAATCAATTATTTGTTATTTGAGACAAAGAGAAAAAAAGTCTATCTATTTTTTTAGTTATTCAATTAAATGAATGATTTGTTATTGGAGCAGCTAGCAACAATTATCTTATATGAGAAAAGTCATATTTTTCTCAACAATGTCTTTGTGATTTGATCTAGTAGCCCTTGGTTGGATAGGAACAAATTTGATAAATATTGATAACTTTCACATAAAATACTAGAAGGGAAAAATCCTTTAGATGATGAACTATTGATTCTAAGCCATCTCTGGCAATGCATCAACAATTCAAAATGTTTTTCTTGCGTATTCTTGATAAACCAGTGTTTATATATAGATATAGTAAGATATGTTTAGGAAGTAAGAAGTTCCCTTGACATCGCTTGAGAAGAAAATGTTCTTAATTTACCATTATACATTGCTAACATCATAAAATAGAATAATTTAGATTCTTGAGTAATTGGTTGAGTTGATAACATAGCTAACATAGTGATAAATCCCGCTAATAAAATGAGTCTTATGGAGAGTCCATCTATTCCGAATCTCAAGTAAAAGTCAAAAAAATGGATCCATTTATAATTTTCTGTCAATTGGATTAATGGATAATCCAATTCGAAATGATAACAAAATGAATAATAATACTTTGACACGATTTTTTATTTAGATACTCAAATGACACGCTATGATTTCCACTAATATTACAAATTACTGACATGACATGGTACCGTGTCAAATGAATAGATTTGACACGTTGGCATGTCAAGGTAATGATACTCTAACAAAATACATAGCTTATTAGAAGAAAATTTATGAAACATGTACAATAAATATACTGAGATTTATATTTATTGGAATAATAGTCTTCCATTAGATTAGAATTGGATTATCAAGGAACTAAATTGAATTGATATTTTTATTTTTTAATTAATTAAAAATAAATGTTTTAAAAAACTAATTATAAACTAGTTAATTAATTATATTAGTAAATAAATATATAAAATAATTTTTAAAAGTAGAAATATTTTAAATAAATGTTTAAAAATAAATATAAATAAATAAATACATAAAATATTTATGAAAAGTATATGTAAATAGTTATAAATATTTTAAAAAATTATCTATAAATAATTTTTTAGATAAATAGATATAAAAATTAGATAAATAAATATTTAGAAAGATGTGTATTTTAAAGAAATTTAAATTAGCAAAAGTTTTAAAGGAAAATTTTGTGAAAGAAAATGAATTTTTGTAAGAAAGTAATGAAATATATGTTATACAATTCAATTTATTTAGTACTGAAAAATATACTACTTTTTTAAAAATATATAGTATATGAATTTAGAGAAATAAAAATGTGAATAAATAAATATATTAAAATATTTTAACGAAATATAAACTGTATTTTAAGGTACACATATTTTAAAATACATTTTGAGAATTCTTTTATGAACAAATGATTTCATTTGGAATATTATTACTAAGTGCAAAAATATTTTTTATAATGACTATTTATACGGATTATAATTCACTAAGTATAACGGTAAGATAATATCTTTTATACCGATTATAATTATAATAGGTATAAAATGTGAGCATGATGATATTTTTGTAATAAAAAAGAAAACTTGTTATACTAGTTACAATTATAATTAGTATAGAAAGTGGACGTAGTGATATTTTTGTAATAAATAGGTTTAATAATTCGTCATGTCCTTATTTGGGGCAAGAATCTCAAATTGGTCATTTTCTTTTTCGGCATCTTAATTGGGTCCTTATTTTGTGAAAATTGCAACAATTACACCCCTACCGTTAAATTGGACCCAACGTCGTTAATTTTCCATTGACGTGACATGTGATGTATATTTTCAAATGACGTGGACTTCATTATTTGGTTTACATGATTCGGACGTGTCTATTTTATTTTATTTTTAAAAAAACAAACTGGAAAGAATAAATTAAACATCAGGAATGCTTCTTGTAACCACCTAGAACCAGAGGTGTAATTGTTGCAATTTTCACAAAATAAGGACTCAATTGAGACACTGGAAAAGAAAACGACCAATTTGAGATTCCCACTCCAAATAGGGACCTCACGAATGATTAAACCTAATTATAATCGTTATAAAACGTTGTCGCGATGTCATTTTTTTAATAAACAAGAAAAAAATTCTATATTGGTTTTAATTATAACTGGTATAGAAAATGATTTCCATAGTGATTTTCTACTTGCAGTCCAAAATAGCCAAGGCCCGCAAATGAATCGAGACACTAGAAACTAGATATGCCACGTTTGACCATCATTTGCCCTTGTCGTCACCGAAACTATTTGAATTTGAAACCTTTATGGTCTGATTTTTTCTTTTTTCGGTGACGCATGCGGTGGTGCTCATGGTTGCTCGTGGTTCCAGATCTACAATGAAGAGAGACACGATTTGCAGCTACATGTGGTTTTGCATCTTAGAAGTCCGATCTGCATTGCGATGGATATGCGATTTGGAGTCGCCATGGTTTGTGCAATCTGCAAAAGGGATGCTCATGTTTATTAGCGCATGATGGAAGTTCAACAATAGTGTTTCGTAGTGGCAGATTTATAATTTCCTTCTCCGACGAGGTAATTAGAAGGTCCAAAGATCTACGTTATGGTGGTGGTTGCCAACAGTGGTGTATGACCTTGTTGCCAACAATGATGTATGACCTTGTTGCCAACTTTAAGTTGTGAATTGTTCATCAAATCAGTAAAGTGGAATGACATGTTGTCAATAGCGGCATAAATGATTAGTACGATGAGGAATCAGTGATGAAGATCAGGATGTTGCAACTAAGCATGAAGAATTGGTGAATGAGAACGCCGTGAGGAAGGAGGAGATCAAGAAGCTGGTGACAAATCTCGACAGTTTACAAAGCAACAACTAGTGAATAAAGAGAAGATTGAGAAGATGCAGTGAGAGGTTATGGAATCATGAAAAGCAGCAAATGTGGCTGAGGTTATTGCAACGAGGGTAGTGGATCTACAACCGGATGTGATAGGGCTACAACACAATATGATATCAAAGATCAACCATTTCATCATGCAACACACAAAGATAGTATGGATCAAGCTTGAGGAGCAATGAGTGAGGAAATCGAAGGCGATATGTTGATGTCCAAGTGTTGATCTAATTTCTAATAAGTGCATTGGATTCAGTTATAGCACAATAGGGTCGTATGCACAAAGATTTAATTGGTTAAAGTAGAGGAAATTTGAAATGGAATAGTGGTTGGGTCTAACATATTCAAAATAGAAAGTGTTTAATGATTAATGTAAATGATGCTGATAAAAGTGTTGGGATTGAAATTTGTTTTAATCTTCTTCTACTCTAATGGTATTGATTCGTTATATGACAAGGTCATTACTTAGTGTTCTTGGAAGTGCTAAGGTACTAAATAAATTTCTTGACTTTAGAATCTAAGGTTATCAGACTCAGTGCGATTGTTCAGTCCCTAGTTGAGTGACTACTTGCATTGAGAACATGAGTCTATATTCAACTAAAGCAGTTAGATATATTACTAGCATCTGACAACATTAGTTGATCTGATTAATTTTAACTTAAACTAGATTTCCAACTCAATTCAAGCTAATGAAATAAGATCAAGTCATCAAGCTAGTAAATGCAAATCAAATCACTGAACTAAAACAAGCACTTAAACATATATAAATTAAATACTAGTATAGAGAATAAGAGAAGTTGCATTTAATCCCAACACAAAAGAGTCTAGTTACTCATGATAACAAATTTGAATACAAACATTTAGAGTTGTTTTCCCTCTCCCATATCTCTCCTAATTTTCTATTACAAAAGTCTCTAAATAGTGTATAGGGAAAAGCTAAAATTAGCATAATAAAAATAGAACATGACTATGTCTTTATAAGAAAAGACAACACAACTCTAGCTCCAACTATGATGATCAACTTCTAAGGTTTTATCTCTCTTAGGGTTTTCTTCTAACTTTGTCTCTCGGATTTGTCTCTCAAAACTTCATAAATGCATGTTTATTAGCATCTTTTTCTTCCTCCCCTCCTCGTTTCAAAAACAATTTTCCTAGAAGTTGTTCATCTTTTAAGTATTCCTTTTCTTCTTCTCTCATTTTCATGTATTTCTCACCTTTCTCTTTCAGAATCCCTTTTTGTATTACTTACCTTCTTCTTTCATTCCTTAAAGTTTGTGTTTTTATTTGCCACCTTCTTCTTTGACGGATTAAAGTTTGAGTTTTTTTTTGTCCTTTTTCTTTCACCAGTTAAAGGCTGGACTTCTTTTCTTTTTGCTACCTTCATTATGTCGGTTTAAATTTGAAGATAAATTTAAGGAAATGAATTTAAGAGGAAAAACAAGTGAAAGTAGGATTGTTTGGATTAAGAAAAGTATAATAAGAAATAAAGAAATTTGAAATGAGAGTTTATGAAAATTAGTAAATGATGTGATAGATTAAAAAATAATCTAATTAATAAAAATGAAATTTATTATTATTATTTATATTTATTATTATTATTGATATTAAAAACTAACTTTATTTAAAAATAAAATTATTACACTTTCTTTTATGTCGAAGAGAAAGTTAAAAGTAAGACTAAAGTTTTTGATTTTGGTGTTTTTGTTTTCTTTTTCTTTTGATTAGTTTCTGCCTAAATAGAGAATCAGCGCATTTCCAGCAGCTAAGAAAAACTAAATAAAAGTAACCTTTATTATATTGTCAACGTGTTATGGCATTTTTTTAAAATTTAAACAAACTGATTTTATATAAAAATATCAGAAAATATTTTTTATAAAACTTTTAATTTATTCTATTTATTTTTATTAAAGGTTTTAAATATATGTCCTTCGAAACCTTCTTTTTGCAAAAGAATTAAGAAATAATTTATTTTCCATAAAATATTATTTCTTGCACCTTTTAACTATCACATTGTCGGAGCAGTATTTTTTCATTTGTAAAAAGGTGATGCCTACAAATGCTAAAAACAATATTCTGTTGACATGGCTAATGAAAGTAAAATTAATATATCAGTAATATTATTTAAAAAGCAAATAATAAATATATTAATATTGTTAAGTGAAGCAAGAAAACAGAGAACCAACACAAAAAAGGCAATACCCTAACAATGGCAGGTTTTTCTGATGAATAGTTGGAAGAAAAACATTAGGAATTCATTACGAATCCGACCTCTGAAATTGTTCTATTTCTTTGCAGAAGCTTTGAAGAAAGCAAACAACTGATCTCTGGGAGGCAGGCCCTCGTTGATGACAGGGTGATTCACAAACTCTTGGCTCCATTTATATAACTTGGGAAATTTCTCAAGAGTAAGCAATTTCAACCCTGCAATCTCCTGCAATATTTCAACCCAATATCCAATGAAATTGGCAGCAATATCTACCAATCCTATGCTCTCTCCACCAAAGAACCTCTTCTCCCTCAGTGCTTCCTGCAGGATCTCCAAAGCTTCCATGGCTTCCGCCGTTGCCTTCTCTCGCCCCTTCTCATCACTCCAGCACGCATTCCAAAGTGCAGGCAAAATCTAAAATAAATAAAATGGAATGATGAGTTTTGAAATTGAAGATAGTGTTAGAAATATAAGGTAAATGATACCTTGTCATCTAAGGTCTTAGCCCAGAAACGTGCCAAGGCTCTCTCGTAAGGGTGTTGAGGCAAAAGGGGGTTATTATTCCAAGTCTCATCGATGTATTCAACAATAAGAAGCGACTCAGCTAGAGGGTTTCCGTTGTGGACGAGAACAGGAACCTTCTTGTGAACAGGGTTGTATTTGAGTAGGTCATGGCTCTTGTTGGCGAGATCTTCCTCGGAGTATTCGTAGGTTACTCCCTTCAGCTTCAGAGCGAGCTCAACCCTGTTGCTAAATGGGCTCGCCCACTTCCCCAATACCTTCACTTCCGAGCTCCCTGAACCCATTGCTAATGCACAAAATTTAACTCTGCAACAAAGTACGGTTTTATAGGTAGGGTTTCCACAGAGCACAGAGATTCCTCAAGTTGGAATTTGGTTTCGTTTTGGTCAACTTCGGGGGACTGGGGTTTGGTGGAGCTAGTGGTAGGTGGTTTCCTCCAATCTCATGTATTTCATATTATATTAAGCTTTCGGTATTTTTCCATTCAATTAAGAACCGGATGACAAAACAATCCTTACTCACTAATATTTATGATTAAAATTTCAAATGGAATATTTTTACACCTGCAAAATATACTAATATTTAATTACTCACTTGTTTATGAAATCAATATAATATTTAATTTACATATATACGTTAATTCATTCTATCTATTAATAATTATTAATAAATTTTATTTGAGTTTGTATTTTAAATTCAAGGGATTATAATAAAAATTATATTATTCAATGATATATTAATAATGAAATAGTTATTTAAACTTTTATTTCCTATATATGTTTATTTTTTAATTAGATCTATAAAATTGAAAGTTATCTTGTAAGACATTAATTTTTTTAAATATATTTCTTGACACAATTTATTTAAAATTTTATTTTAGAAAGATCAAATTAATTTTTTCTCATCAAAATTTATTTATTAAGGATTTAGTTATAAATTAATATATTTTAATTTTTAAAAATAATGTATAAATATTTGTAGATAGTTTTAAATATCCACATATAAAAAAAAACCATAAATAATCTTTTTACGGATATCAAAGAAATAAGAAATCAATAGTTTTAGATGAATTGTGTATTATATATTAATTAAATCACTAATAATTTATCGCAATATAAATTGTATTTTAAAGTACACATATTTTAAAATACATTTAGCTAATATATATTTTTTTCGCAACTTATTCATTTGGAACATTACTACTTTTTAAAATAATTTCTTTCATTTATATATATATATATATATATATATATATATATATATATATATATATTTATATATTAAATTTATATTTTTGTTAAAAGATTAAGGTTTAAACTTTGGGACGATCCTCGTATTTGTTGAGGAATTTCAAATAGGTCCTTTTGTTTAAAATGGTCTTAACTAGATCCTAAACTTTATAAAATTGTAACAATTAAGCGTTTTCCGTTAAGTGGTAAAAAACGGCGTCAAGAGATGCTAACGTGTTGCACATGATGTGGATGTTTTTATTACATGGAGTTAGTATTTAAATTAAGATGGTGTATTAGTTTTTGACATGACGATATGTAATTGGTCAACATAGTTAAAAAATAAATTAAGGATTTTGTTCAGTTGAGATTAGGGATTTGTGAACTAAATAAAGTTTAGAGAAATAGGAATTTCGAAAGAGGGATTTTGTGCAGTTGAGATTAGGGATTTCGAATTTGACACACGAGATGAACATCGTGGAGAGATTTGAACGTGAATCGGAGAGAAGACGAACGTGAGAGAAATTGGAAATTTCAAGGGTTGCCCAACAACATTGAATAATGTTGCACGAAGAATCATCACTAAACCAGAAATCACAAACGCGAGAGAACCCTAAACCATGCTAGCCTTCAAAATCAAAAAATTTTCTACCGTTAGCACCGTTCAAGTTCCTCATTGCGGCATCTTCATCTTCGTCCAACCTTGCGCCACCACGAAGACTATCGTGAAGCCTCCTCGCGTGTTCATCTTCCACCTCCAGCAGATTGAACTCATCTTCATCATGCCATCAACTACGACAAAACCCCAGAACGCCAATCTCGCGACCTCCATGCGGGAACAACGCGAAATCCCATGCACTACGAGCTTCTCCCTCGTCCTCCACCATTTTCACGACCTAATCGGACCTACAATAAAACCCATGGACCTGAAACTACAATCTCCATCGTGCTTGAAAACCCTAACTCGCTTAATCTTCCATGGGAACTTAAGCCAATATAGAGAACACGGATTGCGAGTCTTCATCCTCGTGCAACCATTATATATGAATCCATCAACCTGCAAACAAATCATCAAACCCAATCGCAACCATTGAAAAAAAAAAACAATTGAAATGCGAAATTGTGTCTTCCTTAATTGTCTCCCAAAATAGGGAGATTCTGGAAATTTCAAGGGTTTCTCAACAACATTGAAGAGATCTAAAAAACCTAAGAAAGAGGTTTCGTATGAGATCTAGAATTACCAAAGCTATTTGTTCCTCTTTACTTTCATTTTTTCTTTTTTTTTCTTTTCTTTTACTTTACTAAATTCCACGTCATAATTTAAATTCTATTTCCTCGTAATAAGGTAGAAGTCTTATGCTGATCAGAGGCGAAAACCTTTGGAGTTTGCAGTTGGGGATCATGTTTTCCTTAGAGTGACTGCTACTACTGGTGTAGGAAGAGCTATTCGCTCTAGGAAGTTATCTCATAGGTTCATTGGTCCTTATCAAATCTTGAGGCGTGTAGGGTCAATTGCTTATGAGATAGTCATGCAACCCCAACTGGTGAATCTTCATTCAGTATTCCATGTCTCGCTCTAAAATATCGTCTATCTCTCTAAAACACTATTTTCTTAACCTCTCTACCATCTCTCTAACCTTTCTCACTCTTGGATTATCTGTTCGATGATTAGGAGATGTGTAAGTGATCCTTGCGTCGAGGGCTACCTATCTGACCGATCAGTTGGTTGATTTGAGCAAGTAAGTGTTAAACCTTTTTTCCTCGGTATTTAGGGTTCTTGACCATGTATACTAGTGTTGTTTTGCATGAATCAAGAATCCCTCTTCCTTAATTCTTAGCTCAATTTAAGTTCTAAGGTTGTCTTCAATCGTTAATTGGTGATTTGTAGGAAATTCTAAAGGTTCCTTGTAGTGGAAGAAATTGTCGGGGTTTCCTAGAGTTATGCAGATTTTATAGAGGTAAGGGAAGTTAGAATTTTGTTCTAATTAGTGATTATGTTGAGAGAAACGTTATATTTATGTGTTGTGATGGAATATTTGGAAATGTATGTACTTGGTTATATGAAAATGTGAAGAATTTAATGATGTTTTGTTTTGATGATGAAACTGGATGAATTGGATAGGTATAATTGGATTAATTATGTGTTTTGAAGTATTTTGAATGTTAAATCTGGTTAGATAGCTTGAATTCTATTATGGAATTGGTAAGAGGGGTTGGTGTTGATTTTAAGTGAAGTTTTAGTGTTTTTGGGGGAATGAGAGTTGTTGCATAGTGAAATTTTGAGTTTGTGGTTATGTGCATAAAGGGTCAGATTCTAAGGTTTGGGTAAGTCATTTATGACTTATTGAAGTCATTAAATTGTTCAAAAGTGAGTTATAAGTGGTAGAAGTCAATTTGGGTTTCTAAGTTGAGATTTTGTAAGCTTTTGGTTGAAATCTTGGAGTCACTTGTTTAGAATGAGTTTAGAATGCTTTAGACACATTTGATTAAGTATAATTAAGTATAAAACACCATCTAGGAGGATTAGAAGTTGTAGAAAATATTTGCAATTGGTCAATTTGGTGCAGGTTGCATAATTCTACAGTTTGGTGATGTAGAATTATGCAGACTCGCTGAGCGAGTAGAGTCACTTAGCGAGTGGCTACAAGGTCTGGCACACTGTCTCTGCTCTCGCCTAGCGAGATGTGTCACTGAGCGAGAGGTTGGGGTCTAAGAGCATTGTGATTTTTATTCGCACAACGAGATGTGTCGCTGAGTGAGAGGTTGAGGTCTAGGAGCACTGTGACTTATATTTGCACAGTGAGTTGGGTCGCTGAGCGAGAGGTTTGGAGTTTGGGAACACTATTTGTGGATTCGTAGAGCGAGCTAGGTCACTCAACGAGCAGACTCTTAGGTCGCTTAGCGAGTCTGGTCGCTCAGCAAATAGTCTTGTACCTCTTCTTCTAATGTTTATATTTGAGTTAATGTTAATTTTGAGTTATTTGATGATTTGTTTAAATGGTGTGAAATTATTTATGGTATTATAGGATTTTTTATAATATGTGTGGTGATTCAATTGTGGAAGTATGCACGATTAAGTTGGTTTCAAATGGTTTCACGGTTAGTAATATGGGTTCCACGAGAGGACTCCTTCGGTATGCTTTAAGTGTTTTAGAATGAATATGTCAATACCGAATTTCGTCCGGATTGATTTTTTTGGCTTTATTGTCTCCTATGTTTTGTTTTTTTTATTTATTTTTTATTAGTTTATTTTATTTTTATTTTTATTTTTCATTTATTTATTTTCGTTTTTTATTATTATTCTTATTTATTTATTCATTTTTGTCATCTATTATTATTGTGTTTTTATTCTATCTTTATAAATTATCATATTTTATTCTCCCTTTTATTTAGTATTTCTTTTTTTTTTGTTTTGTTTTACCTTTTTATATTATATTTTAATATAATTAATATAATTTAAAAAAAAAAATGTGTGTGCGGAGCGTGAGGGGACAGAAACTGTTTCTGCAGAAAGCCGAGGTGGTGGCAGAGACGTTTTGGAGGAGAGCAGGGTGGCAGACGCGATTTGGGTGCGTACGAAGTCAGTACAAGGATTTTTGGCGCAGAAGAAGGCACAAAAACAAGCACAGAGAGAGAGCGGGGGGATTATTATTCTGGTTTTGGAGAGAAAAGAGAGGAGAGTTTGGAGGAAGAAAAGGAAAAAGAGGATTGGACACTGCTTCTGAGGTCCACCATTGTTGGCACCTGCAAAGACAAAGGTTAGCTTGAACGAAGGAGGAGGGGGCGTCGGATTAGCGGAGCTAACGACAACCAGTGGAGCTCCAAGAGGTAAGTAGACTTGCTCACTCGTATAGTCATAAGTCTTGGATGTATTATGCTTCATACTGGATGTTGTTTCATTGATAATGCATTGTTGTGTGAATGTCCGCGTTTCTCCATCATCATCCAGTGTATAATTACATGTTGTCTTCGATCTGAAACCTCCGATATCGTCCGCCACTCACTAACCTCCCCTTCCATTCATTCTCTGTTTCACCACCCCAGCCTCATCCTACCCTTAACCATCTTCACCCATTTCCCTACTCCAACCTTTGTCTCCCTCCCTCGCAAGCTTCCATCAACCCCTTTGATTCTCCACTTCTCTGATCGTGTTTCTCTCCTCCAAGCAAATCCATTTCTCGACTTCACTCATCATTTTCTCATGACCCAATCAATACTCAGAGCAGGACAAACTCTTCATTCACGATTCATACTCGTACGCACACAAACACATTCCAATGCATAATGAAGCTATAGAAATCCATTTTCGATCTCCCCTTTTCAAAGGCATGGAGCAGCACGAGCTCTGGTTTTCCACAGTCTTCAACGTTTCTGTTCCTCAACCAATTCCACGCAAAATCAGATTTGAACCAGTGAATAGCAGCCAATAAGAAAACCAAGACGGAGAGGGAGGAAAGTGACACTGGTGGCGCCGGTGAAGAAGCGCGCTCCAGCTAGAGGCGACGGTGGCCGGCTCTGGCAGAGGCGGCGGCAGGAGGTGCCCAAGGGGGAAAAGCCTCAACCCTAGGCTAGTGCGAGAGAGAGAGGGGGAGAGAACGCCGTGGCCGGCCGTGGTTCCGGTGGTGCTTGGGGTTGCCGCCGACGCCGAGACGGGTGGAAGGTGGTGGCGCGGTGGCTGGTTGGAAGAAGTAGTGGCGTAGGTGTTCAAGGGAGGCAATCCCAGCCCTAGGCTAGTCCGATCAGAGAAAGGGACCCTGGGTTTCTCATGTGCTGATTGTGAATGAGAATGGGCAGGCAGAACCCCTAAGGGAATTCTAGGTTAGAAATTACCCGGGTGGGCCAAGCCCATAATAAACGCACGTTTTTCGGCCTTTTTCGAACGTTCGTCATTTACCTCCCCTCCGAACGTCCGTCCGGCCACTTCTTGGACGGACCGTTTGGGTAACCATCTCCCAACGAACGCTCGTCCACAACGAGCTCTCGTCTTTCAGTCTCGTTTCCCAGCGTCCGTTCGCCAATTCCCCAACGAACGGTCGTCCCCCAACGAGCGCTCGTCCTTCAGCCTCGTTTCCCAACGTCCGTCCGGCCACTTCTTGGACGGACCGTTTGGGTGACCATCTCCCCAACGAACGCTCGTCCACAACGAGCGCTCGTCTTTCAGCCTCGTTTCCAAGCGTCCGTTCTCCAATTCCCCACCGAACGCTCGTCCCCCACCGAGCGTTCGTCATTCAGCCCGTTTCCCAACGTTCGTTCGCCAATTCCCAACGAACGCTCGTCCCACCCGAACGCTCGTCCTCCAACGAGCGCTCGTCCTTCAGCCTCGTTTCCAAGCGTCCGTTCGCCAATGCCCAACGAACGCTCGTTCCAAACAAGCGCTCGTCATTCAGCCCATTTCCCAGCATCCGTTCGTCATCGTCCAACGAACGCTCGTCCCAAGGAGCGCTCGTCATTCAGCCCGTTTCCCAGCATCCGTTCGTTGGGAACGAACGCTCGTTCCGAACGAGTGCTCGTCATCCAGCCCATTTCCCAGCATCCGTTCGTTGGGAACGAACGCTCGTTCCGAACGAGCGCTCGTCATTCAGCCCATTTCCCAGCATCCGTTCGTCATCGCCCAACGAACGCTCGTCCCAACGAGCGCTCGTCATTCAGCCCATTTCCCAGCATTCGTTCATCATCGCCCAACGAACGCTCGTCCCAACGAGCGCTCGTCATTCAGCCCCTTTCCGAGCGTCCGTTCGTCAGTTCCCCAACGAACGCTCGTCCCCAACGAACGCTCGTCCCCAACGAGCGCTCGTCATTCAGCCCCTTTCCTAGCATCCGTTCGTCATCGCCCAATGAACGCTCGTCCCCGACGAACGCTCGTCCCCGACGAACGCTCGTCATGAAGCCTCCTTTCCCAGCGTCCGTTCGACATTTCCACCAACGAGCGCTCGTCATCCACTCTCCTGTTCTCAACGTCCGTTCATAATTCCCCCCAACGCTCGTTATTTTTATTTGTTTGTTTTTCTTATTTCATTTTATTCTATTTCATTTATTTTGTCTATCTTATTTCATTTGTTTTATTTATTTCTTTTATTTTTATTTTATTTATTATTTTATTTTCTTCTATCTACTCATTCTACATATTTACTCATCCTAAAATATATATTTAATGATGCAATATTTACAATTTAAATAAAGGAATTTATCAAAATACGTTTTAAAGGTTTAGGCACATGTGTGATCGCACGCATCGTCCTTGTGCTGAAAACCTTTTCTCTTTCTTAATTAAAATTACAAAAAATACGTTTTAAGGGTTTAGGCACATGTGTGATCGCACGCATCGTCCTTGTGCTGAAAACCTTTTCTCTTTCTTAATTGAAATTACAAAAAAATGTTTTAAGGGTTTAGGCACATGTGTGATCGCACACATCGTCCTTGTGTTGAAAACCTTTTCTCTTTCTTAATTGAAATTACAAAAAATATGTTTTAAAGGTTTAGGCACATGTGTGATCGCACGCATCGTCCTTGTGCTAAAAACCTTTTCTTTTCCTTAATTAAAATTACAAAAAATATGTTTTAAAGGTTTAGGCACATGTGTGATCGCACGCATCGTCCTTGTACTAAAAACCTTTTCTTTTCCTTAAGTAAAATTAACCAAAAAATATGTTTTAAAGGTTTATGCACATGTGTGATCGCACGCATCGTCCTTGTGCTAACAACCTTTTCTCTTTCTTAAACAAAATACAAAAAAAGGTATAAAATCTTCAAAAAACCCGAAAACATCAACAATTTTAAACAACAAATAGTCTTGCTACCCAGAACTACGTGATCCTTGATTCTCCATCAAAAGTGGAGATACGTAGGAGCAAGGCTAGCCCTTGTCAGGTTCACTTCCCCAAAAATCCAAATTTATCCATAATCATTTTCCAAACAAAATTTTCTAAACAATTTTCAAACAAATTTTCAAGCAGTTTTCTAAAAGAACTACGTAACCCTGATTTCTCATTTTGAATGAGAATACGTAGGAGCAAGGTCAATCCTTGTCGGGCCCAAAAAACTAAAAAATATGTTTTGTTTATTTTAGAATTTTATTTTAGGGGATAGTTAAACATTTTGAAAATCACATCATATTCGTGCATTTAGTTAAAGGTACTGCCTTAGGGCAGGCGTTGTGGGGTGCTAACACCTTCCCCACGCGTAACCGACTCCCGAACCCAATCTTTGGTTTTCGTGGACCGTGCTTTATCGTTTTATGGTTTTTCCGTAGTTTTCCAGAATAAACTATGGTGGCGACTCCAAAATCTCTTTTCAAAACCCGCGTTTCCTTTTTTGGACCGTCGTCCCGTCGCGATTCTGGTTGCGAGAGATGGCGACTCCACTGGGGACTTGAGAGTCAGGCCATTTAATTAGATGCGCGAATTTGACATGATTTTTCTTTGTGTTTTTCTTCCCCTGTTTTTTTTTCTTTTTTTTGTGTTTGATAGTTGGAATAACTGCATGTGAATTGTTGAATATGGAACCCTAGGGTAGAAAACATGTTTATATCTGCCTGGGAATTTTTTCTGGTTGTTTTGCAGGTGAGGGTTTGGGTATGCATTGCATTCTCCCTTCACACACACACTTTGTGCATATCATGAGTGGGGCCCTATACCCGGGTCTGAGCGTAACTTAGAATTAGAGGAGTTGTGTAGCGGTGTCATTCTGGGATGTACTTCCTGTCTGGCTATCGTGAGAACTCCAGCTAGAGTTTGTTCTCTTCACTTGTGTCTCCTCATCTAGTTGATTACTCGACTGTTGTGGAGATGCTATGAAGGGGGCCATAGCTCTAGTGACCATTGACCTCTAGGTTCAAGAGACCATCCTTGTGAGATTGCATATACTTGACATCGAATCCAAGCCATTGAACCTTTATTAGGGCACAAAGGGAGAAACGTGTATTCTTGTAATCCTCACGCTGTTCGTTCTCTTTCGAAAATTATGTTATTGCATTTTCATGCCATGCATGCATTTATTTCATCGTGTTGTTTTCTTATCATGCATCATATTCATGCATCATTTAGTAACATGTTGGTTTTAGGGGAAATCACAGGTATACACTTGACTTCACACGAGATGGATGTTGACACCAGATCTGATGCTACACTGCATACCAACTCCGCCATTTTAAGAAAGAAGTCTAGCCTAAGGACACATGTTGGAAATTTGACCGGGTTGATAAATTTAGGCCGAAAACTCAAGACCATACAGAGAGAAGCCTTCGGGAGGAAATATGGGAATTTGTTGAGTTTAATGGAGGTGAAAGTACAGTTGCCCGCTATTACAGCTCTAGCTCAGTATTATGATTCTCCCCTGAGATGTTTTACCTTCCAGGACTTCCAGCTGGCACCAACTGTAGAAGAATTTGAGCATATTCTGGGCTTGCCATTAGAGGGTACCAAGCCATATCAGCACTTGGAGCATCATGCCTCTGTTTCTACCCTTGCTGTTATAATGAAATTACAGCCCAATGAATTGGAGAACCGGTTGATAACGAGACATCAAATTCGGGGGCTGACACAAGGTTACCTTGAACAATATTTGCATGACCTGGGCGATAGGGAAGAATGGGAGACCTTCATGGATGTACTAGCCCTCACTGTGTTTGGGATTGTCCTGTTTCCCAAGCTGGAAGACTTTGTAGATTACACTGCTATTGATGTCTTCGTGGCAAAAAAGACGAGATCAGAAAACCCCGTAACAGCAGTCCTCGCAGATGTGTATGGGACTATGAGTTTTTGCCAGGAGAGAAAAGGGAAGAGGATTCTTTGTTGTTTGCCGGCGTTATATGTAAGATCCTTGAAAATATTTGTATGTTAAAATGTAAGATCCATGAAAAAAAAAAATATTTATAATAGTAAATTTTAACATTTTATTAGTAATAATAATTTTAATGGATAGAAAAATGTAAATTTTTGGATATAAAGTTATAGTAATTTTAGAGGGAGAGCTTCAAATTTTTGATAACTTATTTAGGATTTTTTTTTTTTTTAGAAATGTGAATAGTGAATAGTAAATAGTAAATAGTAAATAGTGAATAGTGAATAGTGAATAGTAAAAAAAAAAAAAAATATTAAAATAAATTATGGAAGAGAACACTCCACGTAGAAGTAATCATTTAGAGATAAGAATGGTGAATAAAAAATAATTTTTGAATAGTAAAAATGAATAGTAAAAGTGAATAGTAAAAATGAATAGTAAAAATGAATAGTAAAATTTTTGGCTATAAATAGCCAAGGGGGGGAGGCTGAAGATTTACACCAAAATTCTAGAGAAATTGTGAGAGAAGAGAGTTAGAGGAAATTCTAGTTAAAGAGGGGAAATTCTGGAAGTTTCCGGAGAACGGTTTGAGAAGAGGAAACTAAGTCTGGAATAGAGGTAAGGGAAGCTAACTTTGAGTATTTCTTTTTGTATTATCTTGAGTCTTGAATATGCTATATTTTTCTTTTGTCTGATTTTAAATCTTAAATATGGAGTATTTTGTTTCTGTATGATTTTGAATTTTAAATGAGAATATGTTTTTTTGTGTGTTAATATCCAAGTGTGAAAATTTTAAAATGTGATATTGATTATGTTATGTCAATTGTATGTTATTAGTGGTTTATTTTTTTATTTTGGAAGGATTAGAAATTGTCTAACCGGCTCTGCCAGATTCAATTTCTTGTTTCCCCAAACATTTTATTGTTTTCCTTATTTATTTTTATTGTATTTTGGAAGGATTAGAAATTGTCTAACCGGCTCTGCCAGATTCAATTTCTTGATTCCCCAAATTTTTTTTATTTCCTTCCGTATTTATTTTATTACATTTTTGGAAGGATTAGAAGTTGTCTAACCGGCTCTGCCAGATTCAACTTCTTGTTTCCCCAAACTATTTATTTCTTTACTTATTTATTTTAGGTTTAATAGCCAATTTAGTCCCCACTTTGGTTGAAAAATCTCAATTTAGTCCCTCGTTATAAAAGTGTTTTACATTAGTCCTAACTTTTAAAATAGTGGGTCAGATTGGTCCCTTTCGTTAAATATAAGTTAACGAAATTAATGGATGATGATGTGACACAGCTTAAAGCTGATGTGTTAGATTGGTCCCTCGTTAGCTTTAAGTTGTGTCACATCATCATCCATTAATTTTGTTAACTTATATTTAACAGAAAGGACCAATCTGACCCACTATTTTAAAAGTTAGGACTAATTCAAAACACTTTTATAACGAGGGACTAAATTGAGATTTTTCAACCAAAGTGAGGACTAAATTGGCTATTAAACCTTTATTTTATTGCATTTTTGGAAGGATTAGAAGTTGTCTAACCGGCTCTGCCAGATTCAACTTCTTATTTCCCCAGACATGTATTGTTCTTGTTATTTAATTATATTGTATTGATGGATGGATTAGAAGTTGTCTAACCGGCTCTGCCAGATTCAACTTCTTGTTTCCCCATGAATTTTTATATTAAGATTATTGTTATGATTGTCAAATATTGTATTCTTCTATGACCATTTATAGTAATGTTTTATTATTGTTAATTGTTTATAATTATCTTGTATGAATTCTATTATGGATGTTTATTGTAATGATTTTATTGAATGAGTTTGTTGGTTGAAATTAATCTTGTTGGAAGGTTTGGAATAAGGGTTCTGTAATAGCTTATATATTGGTATTAAATATATATACAGTGTTTGAGGTTGTTGTGAGAGGAAGTAAAATTAGGCATTTTAAGATTTAGAGCATAAGAAAACAAGGTAGATAAATTAAATAAATAAATTGTTAATTATTGAAGGCCTCCCTTTGTTGGTAGGATAGAGGAACCTTAAAAACCTGAGTTGGCACATCCCTGATCATAGAGCAGCCCTGGCCTGGTCCAGTCAGTTGTGACTAGTCATATGTGCTGGCGTCGAAGGTGAGTTTGATGCGTTCAGACATCTGGGTCCTCTCCGGTGACCAATTGGGGTAAAGAAAAATCTCTACTAGGATGAAAATAAAATAAAACAAGTTGATTGTAGATGCATAATATTATCATGGTAAAAATTTCATATATATTTTATTTATCATTACATTGAGCCCAGACTTTAATATGTAGTTCCTAAGATATGTTGATGTATTTTGGTTGATCCATGATCTTTGTTCGGTGAAAATATGTTGAGTTATACTCGTTATGGGCAAAATGAGTTTATAATATGAAGCATGATATCTGGCAATGTGTTTAATTTATCGATACCAAAACGGGTTATTATGAATTCATGATTAAAGAATGAACATGATTGAGTTAGGTGGATAAGAGGGTATGAATTGTTGGTTTTTATGAAATGTTGGAGTGGATATGAGAAATCATTACTTATGAAATGATGTTTACTACCGGGAGTAGTATGTTCGAGTTATACCATGAGAGTTTGGTATGAGCAAAGTAACACCTGAGATTTTTGGAAGCAGGCAGAGAGGGGTCTGACCATAAGGCTTCAGAAAGTAAGACATAGTATGTAAGTGAGGCTTAAGGAAGCAGGCAGAGAGCGGTCTGACCATAAGGCTTCATGAGTAAGCATGGTACACTTGTAAGATTTATGGAAATGAGAAAGATGATTTTGATAATGATGAATTAATGACATCGGAATAATGATATTTTATCAATTGCAGAAATACCTGATTTTAATATTTTTGTTACAAGTTTAATGATTTTATGATATGGTTGGCTTACCCTTATTTGTTTGTACTATGATCATATAACTCATGTTATATGTGATTAGATAATGTTGCAGATGCGGTTGAAAAAGCTTAGAGATGAGAGAGATGCGGGGAAAAACTTTCAGGGATTTTTGTAAAAAGAATAAATTTGTATTGGGAAGATTATGTTGTGTAAAATTTATAAGTTGAAATTTCAATGGTGAAGACTATATTGTTTAAAGTTTGTAAGTTTGGTATTGTACTTTGAAGTAATTGAAATAAAGTTTGATTGTTTATATGAGATATCAAATTAATTTAGTCTCTACTATCAGTAATACCCTTTAAAATATTCGGGTGTTACATTATATGCGTGGATGACGGCACGAGTATTTAAGGGGGTAGTCGATGTTAGAGTTCACCTGAGAATCTGTCGCATCAAGGAGGTAATGGGTGGGCTCTTTTCTTTGCCGGTTTGAGAGAGGGAAACGTAAAATGGCGCCTTCCTTGGCTTGAGACTAAACCATCTATCCATCATTGTGGCAACTTCCCTAACATACCTCTCATAGGCGCTAGGTATTGTATTAACTACAACCCTATTTTGGTCCAAAGA
The DNA here is from genome assembly GCF_029865625.1 of Vigna umbellata. Classification (NCBI taxonomy): domain Eukaryota; kingdom Viridiplantae; phylum Streptophyta; class Magnoliopsida; order Fabales; family Fabaceae; genus Vigna; species Vigna umbellata. Next base: position 22,270,688 of record NC_142173.1, on the reverse strand, counting down.
CAGTTCGGATATCCTATGAAGGGAGCGCCTTCACCAGATTATCTCACAGCCTTCTTCATCTACTATGAGGACGAACATTGTACTGAAATGTTGAGGAGAGTCAGAAGTGCCTGGGAAAATGTGGTGCGAGCAGAGAAGGACCTGAGGAGTGGAGTGATTGATAGCAGAGTTAGTTATCATACCTGGATGTTGGAGAGGGTAAGAGAAGTCAAGTTGCCTTTCAAGCCCATCAATGATCAATCGGCGAGTGAAGGGACATTCCAAGCCCCAGAAAGTGGAGAGGTGAAACAGTTGAAGGTTGAGGTGGAGAAATTGAGGGTGAGGAATGCTAGGTTGGAAAATGAATTACAGAAAGCTCGCAATGATTTTGTGGATATGAGGAATGATAACGAAGAAAAGTCACGGGCTTATGAAAACATTGTCAAAAGCCAGAAGGCAGAGAGAGATTATACATTCCGAGTAAAACAGGATCTTGCGGCCGCAAGTAAGGAGTTATCCATGAGGGTGAATGAGAAGAATGTGGCTCTAGAAGAGGGCAGACAGTGGAAACAACTCTATGAAGAAGCCAAGAGGGATAAGAGGGAAGCCCTAAAAAGACTAAGGGAAGCGCAAGTCCAAGTACAAGAATCGGGGCATCAAATGAAGGAAATGGCTACATCATTTGAAGCGGAGTTGAATCAGGAGTGCTGGAAGCTGGCAGAGGCTGAAGGGGAATATCGAGCCATGTTAAAGCAAATGGAGGATTACATCGAGGAGCAGGAGGAGCGATGGAGGTCGATGGATTTTGAAGAAAGGCATCAGGCCTTGATAAAGCGAATGAAAGAGCACATCGCAGAGCAAGAAACGGCCGTAAAGCATTGGAAGGAAAGCTTCTCTCAGTTGGCTGCTTTGGCAAATGGGGCAATTGAAGACATCCCCAAAATGGTGTCGGAACCTTAAGCGAGTACCCACTTTTATAGCCCACCAGTAGAGACAGAGCTTTTTATTAATCAATGTAAACAGTTGATAGACGAGATGAAATCCCTCATCACTCGGGATAGGAATTGATGTATTTTGAGATCTTTATGATTTGTGTCCTGTAAGAAATGTAATGAACTTGTTTCCATTTAAATGAAAGGTGTGGGATGTTGTTTAGCATCTGCTTGTGTTAATTTCCATCAGTAATGTCATTACAATCTTGTGATTTCCCCCTATTACTAGCATGCATCATCTTTTCTTTTGTTCAGCATGTTTCATTTCCATCTAATTAATTAAAATAATAAAGCAGTACGCGTGAGAAAAAACGACGACCAAATTTCCACGACATCCCTACCGGACCCGGGCAAACTCAAAAGCCATGGCAAGCTGGGAGGAGTCACAGGAGTCTCTCAAAACGGATGTTGGCCAGTTGAAGGACCAGATCGGCCAGATCTTGGCGACGCTTGAATCCATGAAGACTGCTGGAGAGTCTTCATCTACGAATGTTGGGGGGAATGCTCACCCTTATCCTCCAATGTTCAACGCTGCGAGCCAATCTGTTCCTTTCCCACTGTATGGTTTACCTCCGGGTTACACCCCTCCTGTAGGAGAGTACTCAGAAGTTGAGCACGCTTCATTCTCGTTCCCCGCGACTGTCAATATACCACCAACCACCGGCACTCAGGGACCTGTCTTAGTGTCGGCTCCCATGGTGGGCACGGAAATGAATGAGACCAACACAACTGATGGAATTCGGGTGACCCCAGTACCGCGTGTGGTTGCTAGGGAGGATTCTTCAACCGAAGCTGCACAGCACGCCACAATGGTTGGGGGATTCGGTAGCCTCGTTGGAGCTATGGGTAGGTTGGAAAGTCTGGAGGCGAGGTTAAGAGCTGTTGAGGGAGTTGAGAGCTACGGGTTTGGAGATGCGGCCAGATTAAGTTTGGTTCCGGGCTTGAAAATCCCGCCTAAGTTCAAGGCGCCGGAGTTTGAAAAATATAGGGGTAACACTTGCCCTAAAAGCCATGTGACCATGTACTGCAGAAAGATGGCTGCGTATGCTCATGATGAGCAGCTACTCATCCACGTTTTCCAGGAAAGTTTGGCTGGGGTGGCATTGAACTGGTACACCCACCTGGAGCCATACCGAATTCGTTGTTGGGCGGATCTAGCTGACGCCTTCGTAAAACAATATGTATACAATACTCATGTTGCTCCGGACCGTCTGCAGCTGCAGAATATGACAAAAAAGGACAATGAAACTTTCAAAGAGTACGCCCAACGATGGAGAGAGTTGGCTGCGCAAGTTGAGCCGCCGTTGTTTGATAAGGAGATGGTGTCGATGTTCGTAAACACACTCCAGCCGCCATTTTATGAGCATATGGTTGGGAATGTATCTGTCAATTTTGCTGACACCATCATCATTGGTGAGAGGATAGAAATTGGATTGAAAAACGGGAAGATAGCATATGGCCCACCTGCAGCTACAAACTACAAAAAGCCCAGCTTCAATCAGGGGAAGAAAAAAGAGGGGGAGGTACATGCTGCGTCGGTAATGCCTGCGTGGAGAGGACGAGCTCCCAATCCTAATTATCGACCATACTTAAACCCGCCTCCTTATGCTGCTAACACCACATTTGTTCACCAAGCTAGGCCTCAGCAACAACAAGCGTATTATCCACCGCAGCGTATCCCAACCGAAGCTGCAAGATCGGTCGCAAACATGGGCCCAAATCTGAATGTGGGTCACAACAACAACCCAAGGGGAAATCAATTTGTTAGGTTCACCCCAATCCCTATGACCTACACTGAATTGTTACCTAACCTAGTCAAAAAGGGTCTGGTCGCCATTTGTCCGATGAAGCCTGTACAGCTGCCGTACCCTAGGGGTTATGACGCGAATGCCAGGTTTAGTTATCATGCAGGAGGCGTTGGCCACTCGACCGAAGGATGTATGGCTCTCAAATACAAAGTTCAGGCTCTGATAGATTCGGGTTGGTTAAAGTTTCAAGAGGACCAGCCCAGCGTCGATACTAATCCATTGTCCGGGCACGGGAGTTCCTCGACGAACGCCGTCGAGGTTGGAAACCATGATCTGATAAGAGATGTGGGCGAAATCCGAAGTTCTAGAAGGTTTATCTTTGAAGCTTTGTTGAAGAAGGGCCTAGTGAAGGGCGATTATGATCTGGGTATAGCGTGCGCACTCCATCCGGAGGCCGGGCACTCTATTGAGGAATGTATGGAATTCGAGATTTTTCTACAAGACTTACTTGATAGAAATCTGATGCAAGTGTGCCGCAAGGTCAGAGAGGAGGAAGTATTTGCACAAATTGGTGGAGAATCTGATGTGACTCTACCCGAACCTTTGGTGATCCATTTTACTAGGACCACCCCTGCACTGGTAACTGAAGGAAATCCGTCTGTGGTCATCCGAGTGCCAACTCCTTTCCCTTATAAGAACGAGAAAGCCGTCCCATGGAGATATGGGGCAACTGCATTAGACGAGGGAGAATATGCAAATCCGACTGTGGAAAACATATCAGGCATTGGTGGAATGACCAGAAGTGGTCGAATCTTTACACCACCAGAATTGGCGAGAGAAAGAACCAATGATAGGGAAGCAACAATGGCTGCAAAAGCAAAGGAGTTCTTGAGGGGGAAGAACGTGGAGGCCGAGGAGACCCCCGACAAAGAGGAGAAGAGGGAAATATCTGAAGAAGAAGTTGGTGAATTCCTAAAGTTCATACAACAGAGTGAGTACAAAGTGGTGGAACAGTTGAATCGCATGCCTGCCCGGATCTCCTTGCTAGAATTACTCATGCACTCTGCCTCCCACCGAAAGTTGTTGATGAAGATACTCAGTAAGGCTCATGTGGAACAAGGTATTTCTCTGAACAAGTTCGAGGGCATTGTTGGCAACATCGTTGCTAATAATTACCTCACCTTCACTGATGAAGAGATACCTGTTGAGGGGAGAGGTCATAACAAAGCCCTTCATGTCTCTGTGAAATGCCTGGATCATGTGATAGCACGTGTCTTAGTGGATAATGGATCCTCCCTGAACGTCATGCCAAAAGCAACCTTGGAGAAGCTACCCAGTGACGGAACACATATGAAGCCAAGTTCGATGATTGTGAGAGCCTTTGATGGTAGTAAGAGGGAAGTGATGGGAGAGGTAGAACTACCAGTCCAGGTCGGTCCGTGTGTCTTTCAAGTGACATTCCAATTCATGGACATCCTCCCGGCCTATAGTTGTCTGTTGGGTCGCCCATGGATCCATTCCGCAGGGGTTGTGCCTTCTACACTGCACCAAAAGTTGAAGTATGTTATGGGAGACAAGCTGGTGATAGTGGCAGGAGAGGAGGATTTCCTGGTGAGCGGACCATCATCCTCCCGTTATGTTGAAGTAGCCGAGGAAGCTCTCGAGGCAACTTTCCAATCTCTGGAGATCGTGGGAAACACCTATGTGGAGCCATTCGCGGTCAGCCCGCATCTGTCGCGTGCTTCTATCATGATGGCCAGAGTCATGTTAAAAGAAGGTTATATGCATGGGAAAGGTTTGGGTAGGTATGGACAGGGGCGAGCATTCCCTCTGGAGGTCGTCGAGAACAAGAATAGGTATGGCCTGGGATACAAGCCCACCAAGGAGGATATGAGAAGGCTGATAGAAGAAAGGAGGGAGCGCACTCTAGCTCGGATGGAAAGACGGGAGCCCAAAGTGGGAAGAATTCGTATCTGTGACCTCAAGGAGAGCTTTCGCAGCGCTGGTTGGGTTAACGTCGGCCACATAGCAGTTGTGGGAGATGAAGATGGATCGGGAGGCTCCAGTTGCGTGTGGGCCTGCTCCCCGGATGCACGACTCGACAACTGGGAGATGCTGGATTTGCCCGTGATGCTTAATTTGAATAAGATGTAATAACTATAATTAATCCTATAGCTTTACCCGGGGCTTTAGGATTCATGACTTACGGGTTGACGCTTTTAGTTTGTTATGCTCAGCGCGATAATCAAAGTGTGTTTGTTTGTGTTTTATCATCATTTTGCATTCCTCGTCGTTTTTCGTTTATTTATTTCCTTTTCATAAACTCAAATAATGCAGATATGACAATGAATGTTTTGAAAGTAATTATGTTGATATTCCTGATTTTGGGCGCCCCGTCAATAATACGGAAGATGATTGTGATGATGACCCGGAACCCCCTCCTGAACTGTTGAGACTAGTGGAACAAGAGTGTAAGGAGATGAAACCTCACCAGGAAGATGTTGAAGTACTCAATTTAGGGAATGGGGATGAGGTAAAGGAGGTGAAGATCGGTACAGCCATGAAAGCAGAAGTGAAAGAAAAATTGTGTGACTTATTGAGGGAGTTCAGGGATGTGTTTGCTTGGTCTTACAATGACATGCCAGGCCTCGATACAGATATTGTACAGCACAAGCTCCCACTCAAGCCAGAATGCCCACCGGTAAAGCAAAAGCTAAGAAGGATGAAACCGGAAATGTCCTTGAAGATCAAGGAGGAGGTACAGAAGCAATTCGATGCAGGGTTTCTAGCTGTGGCGAGATACCCAGAATGGGTAGCAAACATTGTACCGGTGCCTAAGAAGGATGGTAAAGTTCGGATGTGTGTCGATTATCGAGATTTGAATCGCGCAAGCCCAAAGGACAATTTCCCATTACCACACATCGACACCCTGGTTGATAATACAGCCAAGTATTCACTGTTTTCGTTCATGGATGGTTTTTCGGGGTATAACCAGATCAAGATGGCGCCAGAAGATATGGAAAAGACTACTTTTATTACATTGTGGGGCACATTTTGTTATAAAGTGATGTCTTTTGGACTCAAGAATGCTGGGGCAACATATCAAAGGGCGATGGTGGCACTTTTCCATGATATGATGCACAAGGAGATTGAAGTTTATGTGGACGACATGATCGCGAAGTCCGAATCAGAAGAAGAACACGTCCTCAACTTGAGAAAGTTATTCGAGAGATTGAGGAAGTATAAGCTTAGGCTGAATCCCGCCAAATGTACATTTGGAGTGAAATCCGGGAAATTGTTGGGCTTTATTGTCAGCCAGAGGGGGATAGAGGTGGATCCAGACAAAGTGCGAGCGATAATGGAAATGCCTGTGCCTAAAACGGAAAAAGAAGTTCGAGGGTTTTTGGGTAGATTGAATTACATTGCTAGATTCATCTCCCACTTAACTGCTACTTGTGAACCACTGTTCAAGTTGTTATGAAAGAATCAGGCTGTGGTGTGGAATGAGGATTGTCAGGCCGCTTTTGAGAGAGTCAACCAATACTTACAAAACCCTCCTGTATTACGTCCACCAGAACCAGGAAGGCCACTCATTTTGTATTTGACTGTATTGGACAAGTCAATGGGTTGTGTGTTGGGTCAGCATGATGAGGATGGCAAAAGAGAGCACGCTATATATTACTTGAGCAAGAAGTTCACAGACTGCGAACAACGATATTCATCGTTAGAGCGGACTTGCTGCGCATTGGCGTGGGCCGCTCATCGTTTAAGGCAATACATGTTGAGTCATTCCACATGGTTGATATCCAAGATGGATCCTATCAAGTATATTTTTGAAAAGCCTGCTCTTACTGGAAGGATAGCTCGATGGCAGATGCTATTGTCAGAGTACGACATCGTATATGTCACTCAAAAATCTGTCAAGGGTAGCGCACTAGCAGAATACCTGGCTCATCAACCCCTTTGTGATTATCAACCAATGCAACCTGAATTTCCCGATGAGGATATCATGGCTTTATTCGAAGAGAACAAAGAAGACCGAAACGAAAAAGCATGGACGGTGTTATTCGACGGAGCCTCGAATGTGATGGGACATGGAATAGGGGCAGTGCTTATCTCCCCAGAGCGTCAGTATATACCAATGACGGCAAGGTTGTGTTTTAGCTGCACAAATAACATCGCTGAATATGAAGCCTGTGCCATGGGTATTCGAGCAGCAATTGAGTCTAAGGCAAAAATTCTGGATGTGTATGGAGATTCGGCTTTGGTCATCCATCAACTGAAAGGAGAATGGGAAACTAGGGATACAAAATTAATTCCCTACCAAGCTTACATCAGGGGATTAATGGAGTATTTCGATTCCATCACATTTAACCATATACCTAGAGAAGATAATCAATTAGCAGACTCACTGGCCACCTTGTCGTCAATGTTTGAGGTTGATCAAGATGCAGAATTACCAAAAATCAAAATGAAAAGCCATGCAGAGCCAGCATATTGCCACTTCATCGAGGAGGAGTTAGACGGTAAGCCTTGGTACTTTGATATCAAGCGTTATCTTAAAACCCGAGAATACCCTGAGGATGCATCTGAAAACGATAAAAGAGCACTAAGAAGGTTGGCCGGCAGTTTCATCTTAAGTGGGGATGTTTTATACAAGAGAAACCATGACATGGTTCTCCTCAGATGTGTGGATGCAAAGGAAGCCGAGTTGATATTGAAAGAAGTGCACGAAGGTACATTTGGTACACACATGAATGGACATTCGATGGCTAGGAAGATCTTAAGAGCTGGTTACTTCTGGTTGACCATGGAAAACGATTGTTGCATACACGTGAGGAAGTGTGAGAAATGTCAGATATATGCAGATAATATCAATATGCCACCCACTGCTCTGAACGTGTTGTCTGCACCATGGCCATTTTCGATGTGGGGAATAGATGTCATCGGAGCTATAGAACCAAAAGCGTCAAATGGACATCGCTTCATACTAGTCGCAATCGACTATTTCACCAAGTGGGTTGAGGCTGCTTCGTATGCCAACGTGACTAGAAAGGTTGTGGTTAGATTCATAAGGAAGGAGTTGATCTGTAGGTATGGGCTACCTAACAAGATCATCACTGATAACGCTACCAACCTGAACAATCAGATGATGGCGGAGTTATGTGAGGAATTCAAAATTCACCACCATAATTCCTCTCCTTATCGTCCAAAGATGAATGGGGCAGTAGAGGCTGCTAACAAGAACATCAAGAAGATTGTGCAGAAGATGGTGGTCACCTACAAGGACTGGCACGAAATGCTTCCTTTCGCTTTGCACGGATACCGCACATCAGTACGAACATCAACTGGGGCCACGCCGTTCTCGCTAGTGTATGGGATGGAAGCGGTACTTCCATTTGAGGTCGAAATTCCCTCCTTACGCGTGTTAATGGAAACTAAGTTAGAGGAAGCTGAGTGGGTTCAAACCCGATTCGACCAACTCAACCTTATCGAAGAGAAAAGGTTAACAGCAGTGTGTCATGGACAGCTGTATCAAAGGAGAATGAAAAAGGCGTTTGACAAAAGGGTGCACCCAAGAGAGTTTCATGAGGGCGAACTGGTGTTGAAGAGGATTTTGCCCATCCAAAAAGATCATCGAGGCAAGTGGACCCCAAACTATGAAGGGCCGTTTGTGGTGAAGAAAGCATTCTCTGGTGGGGCACTAATTCTCACAAGGATGGATGGGGAGGAATTACCGTTACCGGTTAATTCTGATGCGGTCAAAAAGTTCTACGTATGATGATTCTGTGATAGGGGTTGTCGTTAGCGAATATTAACATTGTCTTTTAAATTGTTGTAATCTGTGTTATTTCGTTCAATAAATACCGCATATTAAATTTTTGTTCATACTGTCTGAAATTATTGCATGTCGCGCTGAGCTGTTTAGGTAAATAAAGAGGAATGAAAACGAAAATAATTGAACGAATGTCAATAGAAGCATCACGGGTATTCAGTCGGTTTAGCTCGGTCCTGGTGGGTGTCGTAAAAACGTAAAAAAATAAAAAAAATAAAAAAAAAAGAAAGCAAAAGAAAGGACACATGTTGAATTCGTTGTCAATGAGGTTGTCAAGGGCGTAGTGTTTTCGAAAAGCAAAAGCAAAATAAATTTTGAAAATACCAAAGTTGGGTCTTCTCCTGATGCAAGGTTTCGGGGGTAACCATCGTTCTTTTCCGGCTAGAGCATCTGCATTCATACTACTTGAACCCTCAACCTTTTCATTTCCCATTAAAACAAAGGGTTGTCATGAATACAATACTGGGGCAGTGTTCATCATGGTACACATCCCCAACGATCTGTTGATTGGGAGATAAAAAATTAAAAAAAATAAAAAAAAAAAAAGAAAGAAAAAAACAATGAAGTCGATGTGTCAACCACTACCGAGTTTTATTCCAGGGCTAAGGTCGCGAGAAAGTAAGGTAAGCAAAGATTCAGAGTGACGTGTGGCCATTTTTTCTTTATCCAAACGTTAAAAGAAGTTTATCCAATTGCACCCCTTTTGAGCCATAAATTATATTTGTTTTCATCACCCCCGACAAGAATCATTAGGACATCGATGTCAACCTAAAGGGTACATCAAGGGCATCCGAAATCAAGGAGGGGATTTCTGAAAAAAAAAGAGAAAAGTGAAAAGAAATATAAAATATATAAAGTCTCAAAGAAGTACACAACAGAGACAACGAAGCGAGTGACCCAAAAGGGGAAGAAAAGAAAGAAAAAAACAGCAGTGAAAATAAAAGGATGCCCGAAGTCTCAAATCTTTAGGGATAGTTGACTCGACACCTTGCAAATGATTCTTGTTGAAAAAATTTAACCGCCAAACACTTATTTGAGCCTTCATTATCCTTTTCTTTCAAAACCCTTTGACCTTTAGCCACGGTACAAGCCAATAAAAGTCCACGCTGACTGAAGACTGTTTGTCCTAATCTTTCTCACGATTTTAACCCTGAAACGAAATGATGTGGTGAATGACACAATCACTCAAAAGAAAAGAGAAAAAAAGAAGGAAAGAAAATGAAACATCGAAAAAAAAAGGACAAAAAAATGTGAAGTCTCCCCGTCAATCAAGAATCGCCCAATTGGGGCAATCCTTCCTACCCGAACCTTTCCACCTCTCCAAATCAAGTTTACTATACGCAACAAAGTTGGGGCAGCCCTTGCGGGCCATGCATGTGTAGATACTAACAACACCTCCCAATGTAAGAAAAATTCAAATGCTAACGTTACCCACAGGTAATCATTCAACCATCCACCTTTCATACTCATCTCCCGCACCTTTTCAGGTTCAAGCTAGTGCTAGAGGGGATTTGAACCCCTAGTTACGTTCTCTTCCTTGCATCAAAGAACCCACTGCTTCTTGACATTATTTTGACTGAATGCATTTCGAACGTACATCGCGTTTGACGTCAACATTGACAACGGATTCCAAGCATAGAATTTTCACAAAAAAAAAAAAAAAAAAAGAAGAAGAAAAAGGTGCAAGAAAGAGAAAGCGAGAGCAAAAGAAGGGAACAAAACCACTGGCTCATATGCATTCATGCACCATCATAACATAACATCATTTCATAGAAAGCAAAGAAAATTGTTCAAAAATCCGTAAAGGGAAAATGATGTGGTGAAAAAGGTTAGCAGACCTTTATATCTAAATCTCTCTAATGTTTTGCTCAGTATTTACCAATGTTTCTTCAAAAAAGATCTGAATCCAAGAGTTTCTTCTGCGATAGCTCACCTCAAGGCACTCGTCGAGCCTATTGATCCTCGCATCATTCATCCATAGGGTTTTTACACCCTCCACGAGGTTAGTACACCTCACATCATTCATCCATAGGGTTTGTACACCCTCCACGAGGTTAGTACACCTCACATCATTCATCCATAGGGTTTGTACACCCTCCACGAGGTTAGTACACCTCGCATCATTCATCCATAGGGTTTGTACACCCTCCACGAGGTTAGTACACCTCATATCATTCATCCATAGGGTTTGTACACCCTCCACGAGGTTAGTACACCTCACATCATTCATCCATAGGGTTTGTACACCCTCCACGAGGTTAGTACACCTCGCATCATTCATCCATAGGGTTTGTACACCCTCCACGAGGTTAGTACACCTCATATCATTCATCCATAGGGTTTGTACACCCTCCACGAGGTTAGTACACCTCACATCATTCGTTCAAGGTTAGTACACCTCACATCATTCATCCATTAGGGTTTGTACACCCTCCACGAGGTTAGTACACCTCACATCATTCGTTCAAGGTTAGTACACCTCACATCATTCATCCATTAGGGTTTGTACACCCTCCACGAGGTTAGTACACCTCACATCATTCGTTCAAGGTTAGTACACCTCACATCATTCGTTCAGGATTTGTACACCCTCCATAAGGTTAGTACACCTCACATCATCCGTTCGAGGTTAGTACACCTCACATCATTCATCCATTAGGGTTTGTACACCCTCCACGAGGTTAGTACACCTCACATCATTCGTTCAAGGTTAGTACACCTCACATCATTCATCCATTAGGGTTTGTACACCCTCCACGAGGTTAGTACACCTCACATCATTCGTTCAAGGTTAGTACACCTCACATCATTCGTTCAGGGTTTGTACACCCTCCATAAGGTTAGTACACCTCACATCATTCGTTCAGGGTTTGTACACCCTCCACGAGGTTTGTACACCTCGTTCCGCTCAAGCACGGTTTTGGTTCAGCGTTTCAAGCCCAGTCTTGTCTGGCGCCTCTAGTTTTTCTGTGATTTTGGGCCTTCTGCTCGGCAATGGTCGTTTATGTTGCAATTTCACTTATGTTTCGTATTCATTTTACTTCGTTTTGCTTCCTTAGAAATCCAGACGAAATTAGTATTTCTATCTTTAGTTATCTTTTACTAAATAATATGAAGACATCACTTTGTCATATCATCTAGTAAAATCTAAGTAAAGAGAGGCAGCTGTCAATACCGAATTTCGTCCGGATTGATTTTTTTGGCTTTATTGTCTCCTATGTTTTGTTTTTTTTATTTATTTTTTATTAGTTTATTTTATTTTTATTTTTATTTTTCATTTATTTATTTTCGTTTTTTATTATTATTCTTATTTATTTATTCATTTTTGTCATCTATTATTATTGTGTTTTTATTCTATCTTTATAAATTATCATATTTTATTCTCCCTTTTATTTAGTATTTCTTTTTTTTTTTTGTTTTGTTTTACCTTTTTATATTATATTTTAATATAATTAATATAATTTAAAAAAAAAATGTGTGTGCGGAGCGTGAGGGGACAGAAACTGTTTCTGCAGAAAGCCGAGGTGGTGGCAGAGACGTTTTGGAGGAGAGTAGGGTGGCAGACGCGATTTGGGTGCGTACGAAGTCAGTACAAGGATTTTTGGCGCAGAAGAAGGCACAAAAACAAGCACAGAGAGAGAGCGGGGGGATTATTATTCTGGTTTTGGAGAGAAAAGAGAGGAGAGTTTGGAGGAAGAAAAGGAAAAAGAGGATTGGACACTGCTTCTGAGGTCCACCATTGTTGGCACCTGCAAAGACAAAGGTTAGCTTGAACGAAGGAGGAGGGGGCGTCGGATTAGCGGAGCTAACGACAACCAGTGGAGCTCCAAGAGGTAAGTAGACTTGCTCACTCGTATAGTCATAAGTCTTGGATGTATTATGCTTCATACTGGATGTTGTTTCATTGATAATGCATTGTTGTGTGAATGTCCGCGTTTCTCCATCATCATCCAGTGTATAATTACATGTTGTCTTCGATCTGAAACCTCCGATATCGTCCGCCACTCACTAACCTCCCCTTCCATTCATTCTCTGTTTCACCACCCTAGCCTCATCCTACCCTTAACCATCTTCACCCATTTCCCTACTCCAACCTTTGTCTCCCTCCCTCGCAAGCTTCCATCAACCCCTTTGATTCTCCACTTCTCTGATCGTGTTTCTCTCCTCCAAGCAAATCCATTTCTCGACTTCACTCATCATTTTCTCATGACCCAATCAATACTCAGAGCAGGACAAACTCTTCATTCACGATTCATACTCGTACGCACACAAACACATTCCAATGCATAATGAAGCTATAGAAATCCATTTTCGATCTCCCCTTTTCAAAGGCATGGAGCAGCACGAGCTCTGGTTTTCCACAGTCTTCAACGTTTCTGTTCCTCAACCAATTCCACGCAAAATCAGATTTGAACCAGTGAATAGCAGCCAATAAGAAAACCAAGACGGAGAGGGAGGAAAGTGACACTGGTGGCGCCGGTGAAGAAGCGCGCTCCAGCTAGAGGCGACGGTGGCCGGCTCTGGCAGAGGCGGCGGCAGGAGGTGCCCAAGGGGGAAAAGCCTCAACCCTAGGCTAGTGCGAGAGAGAGAGGGGGAGAGAACGCCGTGGCCGGCCGTGGTTCCGGTGGTGCTTGGGGTCACCGCCGACGCCGAGACGGGTGGAAGGTGGTGGCGCGGTGGCTGGTTGGAAGAAGTAGTGGCGTAGGTGTTCAAGGGAGGCAATCCCAGCCCTAGGCTAGTCCGATCAGAGAAAGGGACCCTGGGTTTCTCATGTGCTGATTGTGAATGAGAATGGGCAGGCAGAACCCCTAAGGGAATTCTAGGTTAGAAATTACCCGGGTGGGCCAAGCCCATAATAAACGCATGTTTTTCGGCCTTTTTCGAACGTTCGTCATTTACCTCCCCTCCGAACGTCCGTCCGGCCACTTCTTGGACGGACCGTTTGGGTAACCATCTCCCAACGAACGCTCGTCCACAACGAGCGCTCGTCTTTCAGTCTCGTTTCCCAGTGTCCGTTCGCCAATTCCCCAACGAACGGTCGTCCCCCAACGAGCGCTCGTCCTTCAGCCTCGTTTCCCAACGTCCGTCCGTCCACTTCTTGGACGGACCGTTTGGGTGACCATCTCCCCAACGAACGCTCGTCCACAACGAGCGCTCGTCTTTCAGCCTCGTTTCCAAGCGTCCGTTCTCCAATTCCCCACCGAACGCTCGTCCCCCACCGAGCGTTCGTCATTCAGCCCGTTTCCCAGTGTTCGTTCGCCAATTCCCAACGAACGCTCGTCCCACCCGAACGCTCGTCCTCCAACGAGCGCTCGTCCTTCAGCCTCGTTTCCAAGCGTCCGTTCGCCAATGCCCAACGAACGCTCGTTCCAAACAAGCGCTCGTCATTCAGCCCATTTCCCAGCATCTGTTCGTCATCGTCCAACGAACGCTCGTCCCAAGGAGCGCTCGTCATTCAGCCCGTTTCCCAGCATCCGTTCATTGGGAACGAACGCTCGTTCCGAACGAGTGCTCGTCATCCAGCCCATTTCCCAGCATCCGTTCGTTGGGAACGAACGCTCGTTCCGAACGAGCGCTCGTCATTCAGCCCATTTCCCAGCATCCGTTCGTCATCGCCCAACGAACGCTCGTCCCAACGAGCGCTCGTCATTCAGCCCATTTCCCAGCATTCGTTCATCATCGCCCAACGAACGCTCGTCCCAACGAGCGCTCGTCATTCAGCCCCTTTCCGAGCGTCCGTTCGTCAGTTCCCCAACGAACGCTCGTCCCCAACGAACGCTCGTCCCCAACGAGCGCTCGTCATTCAGCCCCTTTCCTAGCATCCGTTCGTCATCGCCCAATGAACGCTCGTCCCCGACGAACGCTCGTCATGAAGCCTCCTTTCCCAGCGTCCGTTCGACATTTCCACCAACGAGCGCTCGTCATCCACTCTCTTGTTCTCAACGTCCGTTCATAATTCCCCCCAACGCTCGTTATTTTTATTTGTTTGTTTTTCTTATTTCATTTTATTCTATTTCATTTATTTTGTCTATCTTATTTCATTTGTTTTATTTATTTCTTTTATTTTTATTTTATTTATTATTTTATTTTCTTCTATCTACTCATTCTACATATTTACTCATCCTAAAATATATATTTAATGATGCAATATTTACAATTTAAATAAAGGAATTTATCAAAATACGTTTTAAAGGTTTAGGCACATGTATGATCGCACGCATCGTCCTTGTGCTGAAAACCTTTTCTCTTTCTTAATTAAAATTACAAAAAATACGTTTTAAGGGTTTAGGCACATGTGTGATCGCACGCATCGTCCTTGTGCTGAAAACCTTTTCTCTTTCTTAATTGAAATTACAAAAAAATGTTTTAAGGGTTTAGGCACATGTGTGATCGCACGCATCGTCCTTGTGCTGAAAACCTTTTCTCTTTCTTAATTGAAATTACAAAAAAATATGTTTTAAAGGTTTAGGCACATGTGTGATCGCACGCATCGTCCTTGTGCTAAAAACCTTTTCTTTTCCTTAATTAAAATTACAAAAAATATGTTTTAAAGGTTTAGGCACATGTGTGATCGCACGCATCGTCCTTGTGCTAAAAACCTTTTCTTTTCCTTAAGTAAAATTAACCAAAAAATATGTTTTAAAGGTTTATGCACATGTGTGATCGCACGCATCGTCCTTGTGCTAACAACCTTTTCTCTTTCTTAAACAAAATACAAAAAAAGGTATAAAATCTTCAAAAAACCCGAAAACATCAACAATTTTAAACAACAAATAGTCTTGCTACCCAGAACTACGTGATCCTTGATTCTCCATCAAAAGTGGAGATACGTAGGAGCAAGGCTAGCCCTTGTCAGGTTCACTTCCCCAAAAATCCAAATTTATCCATAATCATTTTCCAAACAAAATTTTCTAAACAATTTTCAAACAAATTTTCAAGCAGTTTTCTAAAAGAACTACGTAACCCTGATTTCTCATTTTGAATGAGAATACGTAGGAGCAAGGTCAATCCTTGTCGGGCCCAAAAAACTAAAAAATATGTTTTGTTTATTTTAGAATTTTATTTTAGGGGATAGTTAACCATTTTGAAAATCACATCATATTCGTGCATTTAGTTAAAGGTACTGCCTTAGGGCAGGCGTTGTGGGGTGCTAACACCTTCCCCACGCGTAACCGACTCCCGAACCCAATCTTTGGTTTTCGTGGACCGTGCTTTATCGTTTTATGGTTTTTCCGTAGTTTTCCAGAATAAACTATGGTGGCGACTCCAAAATCTCTTTTCAAAACCCGCGTTTCCTTTTTTGGATCGTCGTCCCGTCGCGATTCCGGTTGCGACAGAATACAAGGAGCTCAGTATTGGGGATTATCCTAATACTGTAATGATCTTTCATTCTCAAATAGAGAGGATTGATACATCGTGGTGAGAGTAGTAGGTCTTAGTGTAGGCACTACCAGGTGACCTACTGCGCGATAACGAACTAACCTTGTTTATGTGGTAGGGTGAAACCCATTGGTAATGACTTTGCAAAGCAGCAGAGGCTACCACAAGTGCACAACCCACCATAGCTCGGTATTCATTCTAAGTCCGGACAATCGGTTTAGGTCTTTGTATATTAAGATGGTTGGGTTGATATCTATATGAATGATTCTTGTATGATTTATTTTAAATGATCTATAACTTGTTTCGAAATCTAGTTTACCCTTTTTCTTGTTGTTTGTGTTTGTTATTCTACTTCTTTAGTTTGGCTTGGCGATGATCATCCTGTGGGTGTCAGTAGAAGGCGATGAGATATCTGTGGAGCAGACATTAGATGGTGGAGTAGCTGATGTGCAGTCTCCTTATACTATGTTAATGTATATAGTTTTGTTAAAACTAGTTTGTAAATAAAGTGACTTTTATAGTTATTTTGGGATGATTGTAAAACTTATTTTATTTCCTACCTATCTTAATTGTTCTTGTTAATATTGGACTTGTGATAACTCTTTGATATAATGCTATACTATATTTTTGGGATGTTACAATATACATGGATAAAGTTAAGCAAATCATGTATAGAATTCCTAATAGAATTTGTTTAACTTCTGATGTTTTGATTGTAATTACTTTTGAGGGATATATTTGCCTAACTGCACACTTTGTTGATGAAAACTGGAAATTGACAAGAAAGATTCTTCACTTTTGTCGAATGAAACCACCATGCACAAATGTTGAACTAGATAGTGTTATGTTTGATTTCCTAAAGCAATGAGGTATTGATAAGAAAATTTTCTCAATTATCCTGGATAATGCTTCTACTAATAATAATTTGCAAGACATTCTACAAAGTCATATTTGCGTTCATAGAAATTTATTATGTAATGGTGAGTTTTTTCATGTATGATGTTGTGCTCACACTTATAATTTGATGACCCAAGATGGCTTAAAGGTGATTGAGAAAATACTTCATAGTATTAGAGAGAATATTAAGTATGTTAAGTCATCCCATGGAAGAACTCTCAAATTCAAAGAATATGTTAGTGATGTTGGCATTAATATAAGCATTGGTTTTTGAGATTAAATGTGACTACAAGATGGAATTCAACCCATTTAATGCTTGAAAATGCAATCAAATATAAGAAAGCTTTTGAAATTATCAAAGTAAGGAATGAAATAGGGTAGATAAAATATGTAAATTCGTAGAACAATTTTATGAGATTATAAACATGATATTTGGTTCATCTTATCCCACTTGAAACTTGTATTTTATATAAATTTGGAAAATTCAACTTACCATTGAAGAGAATTTGTTGAATGAAAATGTCACCTTAAAGGAAATGGCTTGGAATATGAAACAGAAGTTTCAAAAGTATTGGAATGAGTATAGTATTGGGTTAGCTTTTGAAGCTATTCTTGAACCACAACTAAAGGTTGATTTTATAACGTATTGTTATAAAAAATTGGATCATCTGACCTATGCAGAGAAAACAAAGAAAGTGTTAGAGAAGTTCAAGAGGTTATTTAAAGAATAAGTAAAGAACTTGTCTTTCCCTAGTGTTTCTCTTTCCCAATCACCTAATGTTCCCATCTTGATGTCTCAATCCAATACCGAAGGGAAAAAGTTGAAGAGATCAATGATTATTTCAGTAAACATTTTATACATAGTGTTCATTGTTTACATTCTTTTCTAGTTCCTTTTTTTATGATTAATATGTAATGCATTGTAAGATTTTAAAATGTATTAGAATGAATCAAAATATATCATTGGCAAGAACGACATAGATGTTTGTTTAGATGAATCATCAATAGATGATGATGAAGACAATGAAGATTTTAATGTGCTCAAATATTGGAAGACTAATGAGAAAAAAAAAATTTATATTGTTTATAATGGCTCGAGATGTGTTTAGTATTCGTACTACTATAGTGGTATTAGAGTAAGCTTTTAGCAAAGGTCAACATGTACTTTCGAAATATAGAAACTCCATTTGTCCTAAGCATGCAAAAATGTTGATTAGTACTCAAAATTGGCTATATGGATTTTTTGAAAATCCTAACGGTAAGTTTATGTGTCATTATTTTTAAAATTAATTTACATTTAGTTATTAACTCTAGACTAATTATGTGATTGTATTTCAATTGGTTGTGATAGAAGACGTCATTAAAGATATACTTATCCATGATGAATCATTGATGGGTCTAAACTTTTTGAAAATATTGAAAGTCTTCAACAATGATACTTCTTCAGGTTTTGTTATACAATTTATGTAATTTTATATTAATTTCCATGTAACATGGATTTCTAGGTTACTATATCCTTCTATCGGTTGAATTTCATGTTTTGAATCATTTGCACATGTTAGGCCTCGTGGTGCTTTGTTTTGAACACAACTACCGACTTTGGCCTTGCAAAATGGGCATCAACTTCATCATCACACATAAGGTTGCTATCAATTCTCTTTCTATTGAGTCTAAACAAGGGGCCCGTGAATTTATGACAGAAATTGATTTGATATCAAATATAGAACTTCCTAATCTTATTGAATTGATTGACGGTTGCATTGAGGGTAGTATTTAGATACTGGTTTGAGTTTATGGAGAAAAATGGCCTTTCCAGCTCTTTGCTTGGTAAATACTAGTACAATTTAAATACATATTTGAATATGATTCTTACATAAGTTTGATTAGTTTGAAAGTTTTTTAGTGACTTCCATGTTTGATTTGGTTACAAGGAATTAAGGGTTTGATAGTTTCCATGTTGTATGATACTGCTTAAATCAACTATCGAGGAGTTATTTATGAATTGGTTTATGCTAATGCAAGGAGAACATTTTTACAAGTTCAAAAAGTAAATTTGTTGCTCTGGATTGGCCAAAGAAGGCTGCAATTTTTCGTGACACAACTTCTAGTCTACATTTTTTTCACAAAGAGGCTCAACCAAACATTGTTCATAAGGATGTCGAGGCCATGTAACTGTTTTTATAAATGGAGGTTATGGTTAGACTATATTTCTTTAGTTTTTCAAGTTTTTGATGAGTTTCCATATTTGTAGTTAGACTATAAATGTCTTATTTCCAGATTTTTAGTTTATTATTATAATTTTCTCATTTTTAAAAGAAAGATCCATAGATTGACTCTAATTTATAAGATTTTATGAATGAATGTTTGATCTTATAAACTTTTTTAATTAAGGATTTTTTTTACCATTAGGCTTTTTTGACCCAATCTACATATGTTAGGGACAAGTCCTAAGAGTAGAACTAATTTGATAGGCCTATCAATGAAAAATGAATGGATGAATGGATAAAGAAGAAATGTAAGAAGAGGACGTGAAGGGTGTGACTATGTCGCCTAATGAGGGAAGAGCATGTAAAATGGGTTTTTACATTAGTCAAAGATCAAAGGTCAATTTTGGTATTTTATAAAATTTTGGAATGCAGGAAAAAACAGAAAGGAAGACACCCCATGATTTAAATAATTGACAAATATTAAATTCTAGGGTGTTTCACCTTCACCTTCAAGACTTTCACCCTGCACCTCTAGTTTTTACAAATGTCCGATAATATTTTGCTTATTTGTATACAATGTAGTTTAATATAGATTGTCATATAATAATAATAAAATCATAAGTAGATTTTTAATTGCAATTTTATATACATTATGAAACATTTATAATAATAATAAAATCAATGGATGAGTGAATTTTTTAAATGCAGCATAACTTTCAAAAATTTTAATTCAATATTTATTAAATTTTAATGATTTATTTAGTCTTTGAATTTATAAATTTTTTAATTGAATTAATAGTATTAGTTTTTGAATCTTTTTATACAAAAGTTATTGACCTTGGCTTTCTAAATTTTTAATTCAATATTTATTAAATTTTAAAGGCAATCAATTATAAAGGCTTAAACATGGATTTCGAAATTTTTAATTTAATATTTAAGAATTTTTAATGATTTATTAAGTCTTTCAAACTATAAAATATTTTAATTGATTTTATAAATGATTTATTAAGTTTTATTTTTTTTACATTCATAATTCATTACGATAGTATTACAAATAAAAAATTTTTAATTTTATAAAATTAAAAAACAAATAATTTTTAATCCCTCAACTATCAAGCGATTTTGTTTTTCGTCCCTATTTCAAACTTTGTACGATTTGATCCCTCTCCTTAAGGAAACCATAATTTTTGGTCCTCTAAAACAAACGGAGTTAAAAATCGGGCGAGGTGGCTAACGTCTAGCCACCTGTCGTTTGCCACGTTGGTACTTTTTTGTTTCCCAGGAGGTTGTTCGCGGTTTCTTCTGGATCTCCAACGCTGTTCTCTCATCCACAATCGACGAGGATGACACCTCGAACAAAGCCTTGTCCAAACTCCCATTGGGCATCAAGTCATACACCAGCAGAATCTCCCCTTTTCTCATGGCACCAGCCGAACCAGATTCCGATGCCTCAAGCTCCCAATGATAGACAACTCAGACAAAAATTCATTCTTCCCCTGACTACTATGGCTGCATCTCTTCACCGCAACAATGTCCCCGTTTTCAGGCAAAACCCCCTTATACACAGTCCCAAACGCGCCATGACCAATGATCTTATTAGCATTGAAACAGTTGGTAGCAAACTTCAGCTCCTTGTAGGTAAACCGCCGCTCCTAAATTCTACTTACACAACCCATTGTGGCAAGACGATTTTCTTTTGCTATCTTTCTCTTCACTGTTAGAAGGAGCCGGA